>NW_025533481.1:50000-60000 GCF_020615455.1 Coregonus clupeaformis | reverse complement strand
TCAGATAAACTGTTATTTACTCTGCTGTGACCCTCAGACATACTGTTATTTACTCTGCTATGACCATCAGACATACTGTTATTTACTCTGCTATGACCCTCAGACATACTGTTATTTACTCTGCTATGACCATCAGACATACTATTATTTACTCTCTATGACCATCAGACATACTGTTATTTACTCTGCTATGACCATCAGACATACTGTTACTTGCTCTGCTATGACCATCAGACATACTGTTATTTACTCTACTATGACCCTCAGACATACTTTTATTTACTTTGCTTGACCTAAGACATACTGTTATTTACTCTGCTATGACCATCAGACTTACTGTTATTTACTCTGCTATGACCCTCAGACATACTATTATTTACTCTGCTATGACCATCAGACATACTGTTATTTACTCTGCTATGACCATCAGACATACTGTTATTTACTCTGCTATGACCCTCAGACATACTTTTGTATTTACTCTGCTATGACCCTAAGACATACTGTTATTTACTCTGCTATGACCATCAGACATACTGTTATTTACTCTGCTATGACCCTCAGACATACTGTTATTTGCTCTGCTATGACCCTCAGACATACTGCTTATTTACTCTTCTATGACCCTCAGAAAAACTGTTATTTACTCTGCTATGACCATCAGACATACTGTTATTTACTCTGCTATACCATCAGACATACTGTTATTTACTCTGCTATGACCATCAGACATACTGTTATTTACTCTGCTCTGACCCTCAGACATACTGTTATTTACTCTGCTATGACCATCAGATAAACTGTTATTTACTCTGCTGTGACCCTCAGACATACTGTTATTTACTCTGCTATGACCATCAGATAAACTGTTATTTACTCTGCTGTGACCCTCAGACATACTGTTATTTACTCTGCTATGACCATCAGACATACTGTTATTTACTCTGCTATGACCCTCAGACATACTGTTATTTACTCTGCTATGACCATCAGACATACTGTTATTTACTCTGCTATGACCCTCAGACATACTGTTATTTACTCTTCTATGACTAGACATACTAGTTATTTACTCTGCTTGACCTCAGACATACTGTTATTTACTCTGCTATGACCCTCAGACATACTGTTATTTACTCTGCTATGACCATCGGACATACTGTTATTTACTCTGCTATGACCCTAGACATCTGTTATTTACTCTGCTGACACTCAGACATACTGTTATTTACTCTGCTATACCATCGACATACTGTTATTTACTCTGCTATGACCCTCAGACATTCTGTTATTTGCTCTGCTATGACCATCAGATATACTGTCATTTACTCTGCTAGTGACCATCAGACATACTGTTATTTACTCTGCTATGACCCTCAGACATACTTTTATTTACTCTGCTATGACCCTAAGACATACTGTTATTTACTCTACTATGACCATCAGACATACTGTTGTTTACTCTACTATGACCCTCAGACATACTGTTATTTACTCTACTATGACCATCAGACATACTGTTATTTACTCTGCTATGACCCTCAGACATACTTTTATTTACTCTGCTATGACCTAAGACATACTGTTATTTTACTCTGCTATGACACTCAGACATACTGTTATTTACTCTGCTATGACCCTCAGACATACTGTTATTTACTCTGCTATGACCATCAGACATACTGTTATTTACTCTTCTATGACCATCAGACATACTGTTATTTACTCTGCTATGACCCTCAGACATACTGTTATTTTCTCTGCTATGACCCTCAGACAAACTGTTATTTACTCTGCTATGACCATCAGACATACTGTTATTTACTCTGCTATGACCCTCAGACATACTGTTATTATTATGACCCTCAGACCGTTTATACTCTGCTATGACCATCAGACTTACTGTTATTTACTCTGCTATGACCCTCAGACATACTGTTATTTACTCTACTATGACACTCAGACATACTGTTATTTACTCTGCTTGACCATCAGACATACTGTTATTTACTCTGCTATGACCCTCAGACATTCTGTTACTTTCTTCTATGACCATCAGATATACTATCATTTACTCTGCTATGATCATCAGACATACTGTTATTTACTCTGCTATGACCCTCAGACATTCTTTTATTTGCTCTGCTATGACCTAAGACATACTGTTATTTACTCTGCTATGACCATCAGACATACTGTTATTTACTCTGCTATGACCCTCAGACATACTGTTATTTACTCTGCTATGACCATCAGACATACTGTTATTTACTCTGCTATGACCCTCGACATACTTTTATTTACTCTGCTATGACCTAAGACATACTGTTATTTACTCTGCTATGACCATCAGACATACTGTTATTTACTCTGCTATGACCCTCAGACATACTGTTATTTACTCTGCTATGACCATCAGACATACTGTTATTTACTCTGCTATGACCATCAGACATACTGTTATTTACTCTGCTATGACCCTCAGACATACTGTTATTTACTCTGCTATGACCTAAGACATACTGTTATTTGCTCTGCTATGACCATCAGACATACTGTTATTTACTCTGCTATGACCCTCAGACATACTGTTATTTACTCTGCTATGACCCTCAGACATACTGTTATTTTCTCTGCTATGACCCTCAGACAAACTGTTATTAACTCTGCTATGACCATCAGACATACTGTTATTTACTCTGCTATGACCATCAGACATACTGTTATTTACTCTGCTATGACCATCAGACATACTGTTATTTACTCTGCTCTGACCCTCAGACATACTGTTATTTACTCTGCTATGACCATCAGATAAACTGTTATTTACTCTGCTGTGACCCTCAGACATACTGTTATTTACTCTGCTATGACCATCAGATAAACTGTTATTTACTCTGCTGTGACCCTCAGACATACTGTTATTTACTCTGCTCTGACCCTCAGACATACTGTTATTTACTCTGCTGTGACCCTCAGACATACTGTTATTTACTCTGCTATGACCATCGGACATACTGTTATTTGACTCTGCTATGACCCTCAGACATACTGTTATTTACTCTGCTATGACCATCAGACATACTGTTATTTACTCTGCTATGACCATCAGACATACTGTTATTTACTCTGCTATGACCCTCAGACATACTTTTATTTACTCTGCTATGACCCTAAGACATACTGTTATTTACTCTGCTATGACCCTCAGACATACTGTTATTTACTCTGCTATGACCATCAGACATACTGTTATTTACTCTGCTATGACCCTCAGACATACTGTTATTTACTCTGCTATGACCCTCAGACATACTGTTATTTACTCTGCTATGACCATCAGACTTACTGTTATTTACTCTGCTATGACCCTCAGACATACTGTTATTTACTCTGCTATGACACTCAGACATACTGTTATTTACTCTGCTATGACCATCAGACATACTGTTATTTACTCTGCTATGACCCTCAGACATTCTGTTATTTACTCTGCTATGACCATCAGATATACTGTCATTTACTCTGCTATGATCATCAGACATACTGTTATTTACTCTGCTATGACCCTCAGACATACTTTTATTTACTCTGCTATGACCCTAAGACATACTGTTATTTACTCTGCTATGACCATCAGACATACTGTTATTTACTCTGCTATGACCCTCAGACATACTGTTATTTACTCTGCTATGACCATCAGACATACTGTTATTTACTCTGCTATGACCCTCAGACATACTTTTATTTACTCTGCTATGACCCTAAGACATACTGTTATTTACTCTCTATGACCATCAGACATACTGTTATTTACTCTGCTATGACCTCAGACATACTGTTATTTACTCTGCTATGACCATCAGACATACTGTTATTTACTCTGCTATGACCATCAGACATACTGTTATTTCTTTCTATGACCCTCAGACATACTTTTTATTTACTCTGCTATGACCTAAGACATACTGTTATTTGCTCTGCTATGACCATCAGACATACTGTTATTTACTCTGCTATGACCCTCAGACATACTGTTATTTACTCTGCTATGACCCTCAGACATACTGTTATTTACTCTGCTGTGACCCTCAGAAAAACTGTTATTTACTCTGCTATGACCATCAGACATACTGTTATTTACTCTGCTATGACCATCAGACATACTGTTATTTATTCTGCTATGACCATCAGACATATATTTACTCTGCTCTGACCCTCAGACATACTGTTATTTACTCTGCTTCATGACCATCAGATAAACTGTTATTTACTCTGCTCTGACCCTCAGACATACTGTTATTTACTCTGCTATGACCATCAGATAAACTGTTATTTACTCTGCTGTGACCCTCAGACATACTGTTATTTACTCTGCTATGACCCTCAGACATACTGTTATTTACTCTGCTATGACCCTCAGACATACTGTTATTTACTCTGCTGTGACCATCAGACATACTGTTATTTACTCTGCTATGACCCTCAGACATACTGTTATTTACTCTGCTATGACCATCAGACATACTGTTATTTACTCTGCTATGACCATCAGACATACTGTTATTTACTCTGCTATGACCCTCAGACATACTTTTATTTACTCTGCTATGACCCTAAGACATACTGTTATTTACTCTGCTATGACCATCAGACATACTGTTATTTACTCTGCTATGACCCTCAGACATACTGTTATTTACTCTGCTATGACCATCAGACATACTGTTATTTACTCTGCTATGACCATCAGACATACTGTTATTTACTCTGCTATGACCCTCAGACATACTTTTATTTACTCTGCTA
This sequence comes from Coregonus clupeaformis, assembly GCF_020615455.1. NCBI lineage: Eukaryota > Metazoa > Chordata > Actinopteri > Salmoniformes > Salmonidae > Coregonus > Coregonus clupeaformis. The sequence continues at coordinate 55,188 of NW_025533481.1, read as the reverse complement.
TGACCTAAGACATACTGTTATTTACTCTGCTATGACCATCAGACATACTGTTATTTACTCTGCTATGACCCTCAGACATACTGTTATTTACTCTGCTATGACCCTCAGACATATTATTTACTCTACTATGACCCTCAGAAAACTGTTATTTACTCTGCTGTGACCATCAGACATACTGTTATTTACTCTGCTATGACCTCAGACATACTGTTATTTACTCTGCTATGACCCTCAGACATACTGTTATTTACTCTTCTATGACCTCAGACATACTGTTATTTACTCTGCTATGACCCTCAGACATACTGTTATTTACTCTGCTATGACCTCAGACATACTGTTATTTTCTCTGCTATGACCATCAGACATACTGTTATTTACTCTGCTATGACCCTCAGACATTCTGTTATTTACTCTACTGTGACCATCAGATATACTTCATTTACTCTGCTATGATCATCAGACATACTGTTATTTACTCTGCTATGACCCTCAGACATACTTTTATTTGCTCTGCTATGACCCTAAGACATACTGTTATTTACTCTGCTATGACCATCATACATACTGTTATTTACTCTGCTATGACCCTCAGACATACTGTTATTTACTCTGCTATGACCATCAGACATACTGTTATTTACTCTGCTACTGACCCTCAGACATACTTTTATTTACTCTGCTATGACCTAAGACATACTGTTATTTACTCTGCTATGACCATCAGACATACTGTTATTTACTCTGCTAACATGACCCTCAGACATACTGTTATTTACTCTGCTATGACCATCAGACATACTGTTATTTACTCTGCTATGACCCTCAGACATACTTTTATTTACTCTGCTATGACCCTAAGACATACTGTTATTTACTCTGCTATGACCCTCAGACATACTGTTATTTACTCTGCTATGACCATCAGACATACTGTTATTTACTCTGCTATGCCCTCGACATACTGTTATTTACTCTGCTATGACCATCAGACTACCTTTTTACTCTGCTATGACCCTCAGACATACTTTATTTACTCTGCTACTACACTCGACATACTGTTATTTACTCTGCTATGACCATCAGATATACTGTCATTTACTCTGCTACTCAACATCTTTTTCTCTTCTTTTTCTTTTCTTTTTTTTTTCTTAGATAATGTTATTTACTCTGCTATGACCATCAGACATACTGTTATCAACTATCGACATACTGTTATTTACTCTGCTGTGACCATCAGACATACTGTTAGTTTACTCTGCTATGACCCCTCAGACATACTGTTATTTCTATTCTCCACTATGACCCTCACATTCTCCTGACCAGTACTGTTATTTTACTCTGCTATGACCATCAGACATACTGTTATTTTCTCTGCTATGACCCTCAGACAAACTGTTATTTACTCTGCTGTGACCATCAGACATACTGTTATTTACTCTGCTATGACCATCAGACATACTGTTATTTACTCTGCTGTGACCCTCAGACATACTGTTATTTACTCTGCTGTGACCCTCAGACATACTGTTATATACTCTGCTATGACCATCAGATAAACTGTTATTTACTCTACTGTGACCCTCCAGACATACTGTTATTTACTCTGCTATGACCATCAGATAAACTGTTATTTACTCTGCTGTGACCCTCAGACATACTGTTATTTACTCTGCTCTGACCCTCAGACATACTGTTATTTACTCTGCTGTGACCCTCAGACATACTGTTATTTACTCTGCTATGACCCTCAGACATACTGTTATTTACTCTGCTATGACCCTCAGACAAACTGTTATTTACTCTGCTATGACCATCAGACATACTGTTATTTACTCTGCTATGACCATCAGATAAACTGTTATTTACTCTGCTATGACCCTCAGGCATACTGTTATATGCTCTGCTATGACCATCAGATAAACTATATATTACTTCTCTACCCTCAGACATACGCCTGTTACTACTCTATAACCCTCAGACAAACTGTTATTTACTCTGCTATGACCATCAGACATACTGTTATTTACTCTGCTATGACCATCAGACATACTGTTCTCTGACCACCTCTTTATACCTATACCTTCTATCTTTCCTTCTCCACCCTCTCTCCCTCTCTCTCTCTCTCTCTCTCTCTCTCTCTCTTACCTCTCTCTCTCTCTCTCTCTCTCTTTTTCTCTCTCTCTCTCCTCTCTCTCTCTCTGCTCTCTGTCTCTCTCTCTCTCTCTCTTACTCTCTTCTCTCTCTCTCCTCTCTCTCTCTCTCTCTCTCTCTCTTGTCTCTCTCTCTCTCTCTCTCTCTCTCTCTTCTCTCTCTCTCTCTCTCTCTCTCTCTCTCTCTCTATCTCTCTCTCTCTCTCTCTCTATTTCTCCCTCTCTCTCTCTCTTTTCCTCTCTCTCTCTCTCTTCTTCTCTCTCTCTCTCTCTCTCTCTCTCTCTCTCTCTCTCTCTCTCTCTCTCTTCTCTCTCTCTCTCCCCCTCTCTCTCTCTCTCTCTCTCTCTCTCTCTCTCTCCCTCTCCAGGAGGCGTGTCCAGTGCTGTGTAGTGGTAATGGTCAGTATGATAAGGGATCCTGTATCTGCTACAGTGGATGGAAGGGAGCAGAGTGTGCCGTCCCCACCACCCACTGTATTGACCCTCTCTGTAGTGGACATGGGACCTGCACTGGCGGGACCTGTGTCTGCTCCCTGGGGTACAAGGGAGACAACTGTGCCAAAGGTGAGGGGAGGGAGTGTGTGTTTGAAGGTGGGTGGGTTGGTGGATGTGTGTGTGTGGAGGGGTAGTTTGTGTCAGGGAGTGTGTGATGGAATGGAAGAGGTATAGTTTGTAGCTAAGTGCTCCTTACACTCAACAATCACACACACACACACACACAGCAGTTATCAGCAGCCTCCCAGTCCCAGCTCATCATAGCGTCCTCCGCCTCCCCAGTGGTCACGTTGTGTTTCTCTATAAACACATGAAGGATGGAGGAGCAGCCAGATGAATCACATGTTTGATTAAGGGATTAAATCTGTTCTATTGATCCTGTTAAGACGGATCAGCCTTCTACACATTAACTCTGGAGATCTGGGGAGTGGGGGGAGTGGGAGGGAGGCTTGAGATCTGAGCTAAGAGTGGGCAGAAAAGGGAGTGATCGGTCTGATAGAGGAGAAAAGAGGTAGAGGGATGAAAAGAGAAAGAGAGAGAGAGAGAGAAAGAGAGAGAAGTGACAGATAGAAGCAGAGCCACAGAGGAGGGCAGAAAACAGGGTCAGCATTTTCCTCCACTCTTCATTTACCACTTCCTTTCCCCCTCTCTCTTTCTTATCCACCTTTTTCCCCCTTCTCTCTCTCTCTTAAATGTGATATTCATCACACCCGAGTCACTCAAACTATTTACCTGAAGTGGCGATGACAAATAAATCTATACTTGTGACCCTCCATTTCTGCCTCGCCAACAGAATGGAGGGCCCAGACAGCAGCGTGTGAAAATGAGTGGGGAAGGAGGTTTTAGACAGGTGGAGAGAGGGAGCGCTGGGGGAGGAAGGGAAGGGGAGGGAGTGGGTAGTCAGCAGCAGGAAAGGGGGATTGGAGGAGAGAGGGAGAGGTAAAGAAGTGGGAAGAGAGAGGGGGGAGGTGTCGAACAGAGGGAGTTAGGGAGACTTGGCGAATGAGAGGAGGAGGAGAGGAGGAGGAGGGGAGTGGGGGCTTATAGTTTGCCAGGAGGGGGTAATTTGTCAAATTGGTTTTCACTCACTGTTCATACTTACATCTGCCTGTCAGCCAGCCTGCCAATGTCAGCTTATCCCCAGTGCATTAATACACACACACTAAGATACAGGGAAGGTTATACGTGAGGAAACGCAGCCTTCTGAGTGAAAAGTATTGACTTATTAAATGCCTGTGAAAGGCTGTGTGAAGAGAATTACTAACGTGTATCACGAGATGCTATAAAAATCACGAAGCTAGTATTTCTCAGTATTTTAAACATTATTCTCTCTCTCTCTCTCCCCTCTCTTTCTTCCTCTTTCTCTCTCCTTCTTTTCTCCCTTTCTCTCTCCCTCCCTCCCCCTCTCACTCTCCCCCTCTCACTCTCTCTCTATCTCTTCCACTCTCTCTCTGTAGTGGACTGCCTGGACCCCACCTGTTCTAGTAATGGTATCTGTGTGAATGGGGAGTGCCACTGTAAGCCCGGCTGGGGTGGCCCACACTGTGAGCTGCAGCGGCCACAGTGTCCAGACCAATGCCATGGCCATGGGGCATTCATACCAGACACTGGCCTCTGTAGCTGTGACCGCAACTGGATGGGACCAGACTGCTCTGTAGGTCAGTAGAACCAGATTCTGTAACCCCTGACCCTGATCCTGACCTCTAACCCTCTGATGGGACAACTGCTCTGTTCAGTAAATCATATCTCTTTCCTCTCTTGGTCTTCTTTCTGCCCCCTGACCCTGACCCTACTCTAACCCTAACTGGATGGCAGACTGCTCTGTGGTCAGTAGAACCATATTCTGTACCCCTAACCCTGCCTTACTCTACCCACCTACATTTACCGCTGTGGGTAACCCAATTCTTAAATATTGCCCAATCCTCCTTGCCTTTTATCTTAACCCTAATCCAAGCTACCCCGTGGCTTACCCTAACTCTAGTAGTTATGCCGAACTCAACCCCATTGACAGTAGGGTTTTGGAGCTGTGTAACTCTTTACGTCTCTCTCTCCTCCCTCCCTATAGAGGTGTGTTCTGTGGACTGCGGGACCCACGGTGTGTGTTTGGGCGGAGCGTGTCGTTGTGAGGAGGGCTGGACAGGCATCGGGTGTGACCAGCGAGTGTGTAACCCACTGTGCATCAAACATGGAACCTGCAAGGATGGCAAGTGTCAGTGTCACCAGGGCTGGAATGGAGAACACTGCACCATCGGTAGGTGGGGGGGGGGTGTGTGTGTGTGTGTGTGTGCGTGCGTGCGTGCGTGTGTGTGTGTGTGTGTGTGTGTGTGCTTGCGTGCAGGATAGATGGATGGAAGGTTGGATGCCTCGCTATTTTGATTTACCCATAATGCTTTGAAGTAGGAAGTTTCATTTCCCTTTCACCATTTCTTCCGAGCAGCGCTTTTCCTCAGAACACTCCTGTGTCAGAAACACAGTGGGTGGGGGAACAACACATTGTGATATCAACTCTCTGTTCCACACTAGAAACTAGGGCAGCTTTG
>NW_025533481.1:40000-45000 GCF_020615455.1 Coregonus clupeaformis | reverse complement strand
CTCTCTCCCTCCCCCTATCTCTCTTTCTCTCGCTCTCTCCTTCCCCCTCTTCATCTCTTCCCCTCTCCTCAGATGGCTGTCCTGACCTGTGTAATGGTAATGGCCAGTGTACCATGGGGGAGCACAGTTGGCACTGTGAATGCCAGACAGGCTGGAGGGGTTCCGGATGCAGTGTTCCATGGAACCTCCTTGCCACAACACACATGGTGTGTGTGAGTGGGTTACCTCTTGTATCCACAGTGCAAACTTCTCATCTTGAGTTTAAATAAATCGTTAGGAGAATGAAGTAACCTTTCATAGTCATATGGGTGTGTTTGAGACACTGAAACTCTCTCACCTCTCCTCTCCACTCCTCCTCTCTCTCCCGCCTTCTCTCTCTCCCTCCCTCTCTCTCTCCCTCCTTCTCTCTCTTCCTCCTTCTCTCTCTCCCTCCCTCTCTCTCTCCCTCCTTCTCTGTCTCCCTCCTTCTCTCTCTCCCTCCTTCTCTCTCTCCCTCCCTCTCTCTCTCCCTCCTCCTCTCTCTCCCTCCTTCTCTCTCTCTCTAACGGTCTAATTATTCTTTTATCCCCTGTCAAACACCCTCTGTTCGGGGCTCCAGCCCCCCAGGTGATCCGCAGAGCCCGCTGTCCCTGTCCCAACCCCGGTAGGATCCTTCTATGACAGGGTCAAGATGCTCAGTGGACGGTACAACACACACATCATACCTGGGAAAACCCATTCCAACCCAGGTGAGAGAATACACACATTAGATTACATACACATGATGCATACTGCAACACACAACACACACACACATGCAAATACTAACACACAATCTATTCCCTCTTGTTGATGTATTATTTACAGTATATACAGTTGAAGTCGGAAGTTTATATACACCTTAGCCAAATACATTTAAACTCAGTTTTTCATAATTCCTACATTTCAATCCTATAAAAATCATCAGTTAATCACTTTATTTTAAAATTAAATTCAGAATAATTAAAATTATTTATTTCAGCTTTTATTTATTTCATCACATTCCCAGTGGGTTCAGAAGTTTCTCACTCAATTTATTTGGTAGCATTGCCTTTAAATTGTTCAACTTGGGTCAGCGTTTGTACCTTCACGCTTCACTAAATAAATTGGGTTTTTGCCCATTCCTCCTGACAGAGCTGTGTAACTGGGTCAGGTTTGTAGGCCTCCTTGCCTTCGCACACGCTTTTCAGTTCTGCCCACAAATCTTCTATAGGATTAGGTCAGGCTTTGTGATGTCCACTCCAATACTTACTTTGTTTGTCCTTAAGCCATTTTGCCACAACTTTGGAATTGCTTGGGTCATTGTCCATTTGAAACCCATTTGCGACCAACTTTACTTCCTACTGATGTCTTGAATTCTTCAATATATCCAATATTTTTCCTTCCTCCTATCCATCTATTTTGTGAGTCACCCATCCCTCCTGCGGCAAAAGTACCCCCACAGCATGATGCTGCCACCACCGTGCTTCACGTTCATGATGTTCTTCAGCTTACAAGCGTTCCCCTTTTTCCTCCAAACATAACGATGGTCATTATGGCCAAACGTTCCTAATTTTGTTTCATCAACCAACATTTCTCCAAAAAAATCTGATCTTTGTCCCCATGTGCAGTTCATAACCTAGTCTGGCTTTTTATGGCGGTTTTGGAGCAGAGTGGCTTCTTCCTTCTGAGGCCTTTCCAGGTTATGTCATATACTTGTTTTACTGTGGATATATCTTTTGTCTTTTCCTCCGCATCTTCACGGTCCTTTGCTGTTGTTCTGGGATTGATTTGCACTTTTCGCACCAAAAGTATGTTCATCTCTAGAGATACGCATCTCCTTCCTAGCGGAATGAAGCTGCTTCCCATGTGTTTATACTTGCATACTATTGTTTGTACATGACGTGGTACCTTCAGGCGTTTGGAAATTGCTCCCAAGGATGACTACTTGTGAGTACTACAATTTATTTTCTGAGGGTCTTGCTGATTTCTTTAGATTTTCCCATGATTCAACAAAGGGCATGAGTTTGGGGTGCCTTGAATCCCTCACCTCCAATTGCTCAATCATGTCAATTACCTATCAGAACTTCTAAAGCCATACATCATTTTCTGGAATTTTCCAGCTGTTTAAAGGCAAGTCAACTTAGTTTATTAACTTCTACCCACTGGAATTTATCATAATAAGTGAAATAATCTGTCTGTAAACAATGTGTTGGAAAAAATTACTTGTGTCATGCACAAAGTAATGTCCTAACCGACTTGCCAAAACTATAGTTTGTTAACAAGACATTTGTGGGTGGTTGAAAAAGCGTTTAATGACTCCAACCTAAGTGTATGTAAACTAAGGCAAATCGACTCTGCCTTACACGGAAGCGGCACTGTCCTATCCCCTTGTCATCTCCCGTCTGGATTACTGCACTCAAGCTGTTGGCCTGGGCTCCCTGCCTGTGCCATTAAACCCTACACTCATCCAGATCCCCGTCTGTGTTCCCTTCCCCAAGTTCTCTCCCTCACCCCCCCTCCTCCCACCTCCACTGGCTTCCAGTTGAACTCGCATCCGTTACAACCATGGTGCTTGCTTGCTACCACCCTCCGTACCTTCGGGCTCTGATCAGTCCCTACACCAGGCGCATTGCGTTCATCCACCTCTCCTGCTGGCTCCCTTCCTCTGCGAACCTAGTTCCCGCTCAGCCCAGTCAAAGCTGTTCGCTCTCTGGCACCCCATGGTCGAAGTCCCTCACCCGTCACTCACCTTCACATTTTAAACCCCCTCTTTACCTGGGATGATAAGTATCCTTCTACCCCAAAAAAAAAAAATATAATTGTAGAAGTGGTTATCCCACTGCTATAGGGTGAATGCACCAATTTGTAGTCGCTCTGGATAGCGTCTCTACATTAATGTGCTTCTTAGCAAGACTTCTAATTATCCTGTAGGTCGTCTGATTCTCTAAATTATATTGTATTAGCTTCAGCTGTGTTTTCCTCTCACTATCTCTCTTTTCTCTTCTTTTCTCTCTCTCTCTCTTCTCTCTCTCTCTCTCTCTCTCTCTCTCTCTCTCTCTCTCTCTCTCTCTCTCTCTCTCTCTCTACTCTCTCTCTCTCTCTCTCTCAGTTTGAATCTCTGATCCGGGTCAGGTGTTAACTACAGATGGTCCTCCCCTGGTGGGAGTCATGTTCTTCATCAATTACCCCCCTCGATCACCTCACCCCCGGGCCTCAATACCACACTCACACACACACACACACACACACACACACACACACACACACACACACACAATACATACATATACTAAATCCTATTCTGATTCTGTCTCCAGGTTTACCTGCTAGCGCGCGGCGCCTCGTTACCCTTAGGTTTGTGCGCGCTCCGTTCATCACCACCTCACGGTCTCTTACCATGGTGTTTCTACGTCATGATTTGGTAATAACTAGAACACCATCCCAGGATGTACCTCGGCTTCCTCCCGACCTACCCTGCTGGTCATCCCTCTCGTGTCACCTCTTCTCCTCTAGACCCAGGGACAAATGCCCCATCATACCTGAGCCGGTAACCAGCCTCTGCTTTTTCATCTCCTTCCTCTCTCCTCTCATCCCTCTCTCCTCTCCCTCTCATCCCTCTCTCTCTCCTCCTCATCCCTCCATCTCTCTCCATTCTCTCCATCCAATCTCTCTTCTCAATCTCTCCACATCTCTCCTCCGGCTCTCTATCCTACATCTCCTCCATTTTCGTCTCTCTCCTATTCTCTACACTCCTCAATTTTTCTCATCACTATTTCTCTAAAGTCTCTCTTTTAATTTTAAATATTATAAATCTATTTTTTAATTTTTTTTAATGTATAAATAAATATTTATAATATAAATATTCTGTCATTACATTATTAATAAAATTAATAAATTAATTTAATAATATAATATTATTTATTAATTTTTATATTTTTATTTATGTTTAATATTATATTTATAGTATTTAATTTATAATATATTTATAAGTGTAAATAAGTATGTTTAATATTGTTTTAATAAATTATGTGAATTGATATGTAATAAATGTATGTATTAAAATATGTAAATAAAATGTAATATTTATAATAATAATGTAATAATTGTATTATTATAAAATTTATTTATTTATTTATTTATATATTTTTTTTATTTATCTCTTCTTTATTTTCATCATCTTATCTTCTCTTCTATCAACTTCCATTATATATATTTCTGTTATTCATTTCAATACATATACTAATAAATTATTTCTCTTTCATCCACTACCTCTCTTTATTTCTCTCTTATTTCATCTCTCCCCCTCTTGTATTTCTCTCCTCATCTCTCCTCCATCTCTCTCTTCATTTCTCTCCTCCATCTCTCTCCTTCATCTCTCCTCCATCTCTCTCCTCCATCTCTCCTCCATCTCTCTCCTCCATCTCTTCTCCATCTCTCTCTTTCATCTCTCTCCTCCATCTCTCTCCTCCATCTCTCTCCTCCATCCTCCTCCATTTTCATCTCTCCTCATCTTCTCTCATCTTCCATCTTATTTTTTTTTTAATATATTATCCTAATATATATTTTAAAATATTTCATTATTAATTTTATTAAATATTATATTAAATATATATATAATATATATATATAATATATATATATATATATATATATATATATTATTATTTTTTTTTTTTTTTTTTATTTTTTTTTTTTATTTATTTTTTATATATTTCCACTCTCTTTCTCTTTCTCCTCTCTCTCCTTCATCCTCTCTCTCCCCCTCCTCTCCCTCTCTCTCCTTCTCTCTCTCTCTCTCATCTCATCATCTCTCCTCTTCTCTCTCTCTCTCTCTAACTCTCTCCTCTCTCTTCCCTCTCTCTCCTCATCCTCTCTCTCCTCTCTCTCTCCTCCATCTCTCTCTCTCCTCTCTCCCTCCTCCTCTCTCAATCCCCTCCTCATATTTATTTTTATATATAAATATATATATATCAATATATATTTATTTTTTATTTTATTTT
>NW_025533481.1:0-35000 GCF_020615455.1 Coregonus clupeaformis | reverse complement strand
GTATCAAATGTGTAAATAGTGTAATAATAAAATGTTTCAATAATAAAATGTAAATAAGATATACTAATGTTTATATATGTATCAGTGTAAGCCATATGCAATTAAAATGTATAGTGTTGATATATATAAATAAAATTATGTGATAATAAAATATGTGTCAAAATTATACTGTCATTTAGATATATATATCAAAGTATGTAAATAAATGTAATAATAAAATATACTTGTCATTTAAATGTAATAATAAATAAAATGTAATAAATAAAATCTCACAATAAATATACTGTCATTTAGTATATGTCATCGGTCATTGTAATAAAATACTTGAAATATTGCATTAATAATAAGTGTAATAAGTGTAATAAATAAAATGTGTAATAAATATCTCCTCCATCTCTCTCATCTCTCATATCTCTCTCCTCCAGCTCTCTCCTCCATCTCTCTCCTCTGTCTCTCCTCCATCTCTATCCTTCATCTCTCGCCTCCATCTCTCTCCTCCATCTCTCCTCCATCTCTCTCCTCCATCTCTATCCTTCATCTCTCTCCTCCATCTCACTCCTCCATCTCTACTCCATCTCTATCCTTCATCTCTGTCCTCAATCTCTCTCCTCTTTCTCTCCTCCATCTCTCACCTAAAATATATGTCAAATAAAATATATAATAAATATATAAAATCATAATAATATTTATATATGTAAATGTAATAATAAAATGTGGCTGTATATATAAAATGTATGTGTGTAATAAATGTAATAAATGTAATAATAAAATGTATAAATGTAAGCATATATATGCATCGCTCAGCTGTAAAATATATATAATAAACAATGTCATGTCTTAATAAATATATATAAATGTATATCACTCATCTCTCCTCTCCATCTCTCTCCTCCATCTCTCCTCCATCTCTATCATTGTCTCTCTCTCCATCTCCTCCTCCATCTCTACTCCATCTATATCCTTCATCTCTGTCCTCAATCTCTCTCCTCTTTCTCTCCTCCATCTCTCACCTCCATCTCTCTCCTCCATCTCTCTCCTCCATCTCTCCATCCCTCTCCTCCAACTCTCTCCTCTCTGTCTCCATCTCTCTCCTCCAGCTCTCTCCATATCTCTCCTCCATCTCTCTCCTCATCTGTCTCCTCCATCTCTCCCCTCCATCTCTCTCCTCCATCTCTCCTCCATCTCTATCCTTCATCTCTCTCCTCCATCTCTCTCCTCCATCTCTACTCCATCTATATCCTTCATCTCTGTCCTCAATCTCTCTCCTCTATCTCTCCTCCATCTCTCACCTCCATCTCTCTCCTCCATCTCTCTCCTCCATCTCTCCATCCCTCTCCTCCATCTCTCTCCCTCCATCCATCATCTTCATAAATATATATATAATATTTAATAAAATATATATGTCTCAAATATATACTGTCATTGCAAATATATTAAATAAATATAATATATAAATTATAAATATGTCTGTCATTTATAATTAAATTAAATAAATTATATATATTATATTCATTATATAAATATTATATATATATATAAATTATAATCCTTTTTATATATAGCAAATATATATTAATTCTGCATTATATTATTATTAATTCTAATATCTTATATTTTGTAATATGTAAAATACATATATAAATATATTATATATATTAATAATAAATATATATGTAGATATATGCATAATAAATATATTAAATAGTTAAATATATAAATAAATTTATATATATAATAAAATTTAAATAATATATTATATAATAATCTATTCCTTCATCTCTGTTCCTCAATCCTCTCTCTCTTTCTCTCCATCTCTCACCTCCATCTCTCTCCTCCATCTCTCTCCTCCATCTCTTATCCCTCTCCTCCAACTCTGCTCTCTGTCTCATCTCTCTCCTCAGCTCTCTCCATATCTCCTCCATCTACTCTCCTCATCACATACCCTCCTCTCTCCCTCCAATCTCTCCTCCATCTCCTCCATCTCTGTCTTCATCTCTCTCCTCGATATATATGTAAATATGTATCGTCTTGTGTCATTAGTATAACGTGATTCGTTATATGTCTGTCTAATATAAATTATATAATAAATGTAATAAAGTGTAATATTATATAATATATAATAAAAATATTTTATAAAATATATAACTATTATTTTATCGTCACATGTTTTATCTATATAATAAATATCATATTTTAAAATTATTATCATTATTATATATAATAAACTCATAACTGTCTCTTATCGTCTATATTATCTTCATATATTATAAAATTATATAAATATATATATAAAATAACATGTCTAAATATATATAAAATATGTGTCATTTATATATATTGCTCAGTCTATATGTCACATATATATAAGTCCCTCATATATCATAAAATATATTATACGACATATATGCAATATACATCTAAATTAAATAAAATATATATAAATTAAAAGTATATTCATCGTATATAATAAAATTTATATAACAAGTAATAAAATAATAATGTATTAATAAGTATATTAATAAAATGATATGGCCAGTGTTTTTTAGCCATGATGTAATATTTATGTATATAATAAATATATGTCAAAATTAAACAATAATATAACTTATTTAGTGTATAATAAATAAAGTATGGCATAAAATTATATGTAAATAAAATGTATGTCATTGTCTGTATTAATAAAATGTAATAATAAATTAATAAAATGCTGTCGTGAATTAATACTTGAATGTGCAAATGTGAAATCTTCACCTCTCTCCATCATCTCTCCTCCATCTCTCCTCCATCTCTGCTCATCTCTCTCATCTCATTTCTCCTTATCTCTCTCCATCAACTCTTCTCCGTCTCTCTCCATCAGCTCTCTCCTCATCTGTCTCCTTCCATCTCTCCCTCCGTCTCTCTCATCCATCTCTCCTCCATCTCTATCCTTCATCTCTCATCATCTCTCTCTTCCATCTCTACTCATCTATATCACTAAATCTCATATTCTCAATCTCTCTCCTCTATCTCTCCTCCATCTCTCACCTCCATCTCTCTCCTCCATCTCTCTCCTCCATCTCTCCATCCCTCTCCTCCATCTCTCCTCCATCTCTCGCCTCCATCTCTTCTCCATCTATCTTCTCTAACTCTCTCCTCCATCTCTCTCCTCCATCTCTCCTCCATCTCTGCTCCATCTCTCCTCCATCTCTCTCCATCTCTCCTTATCTCTCTCCCTCAGCTCTTCTCCATCTCTCTCCTCCAGCTCTAAATGTAATAAAATATATGTATATTATGTATGTAAATATATATAATAAATATATATAATAAAATATATATCAAATTATAATATTTATATATATTATAAATGTAATAAGCAAAATCATCTTGACAAAATGTATACAATCATTTGATGTATAATTAATGAAGTGTATAATATGTGTAATAAGTATATTAATAAAGTGTATAATAAAATTATGTAAATAGTATATGTGTAATAACCTTAATAATATGTATTAAAATATATATTAATAAATTAATATGTAATAAAATATGTATGAAATGTATTAATAAAATGTAATAAAGTATATGTAATAATGTATAATAAATATGCTGTCATTTAAAATGTATATAATAAAATATATACTTGTAAAATATGTAGCAAAATCTTGTCATTTAATGTAACATTAATAGTCTTATATAATACTATCATAATATAAAATATATAATAAAATTAGTAATAAATATATATATAAAATATATATCCTCTCCTCCATCTCTCTCCTTGCATCTCTCATCATTCATCTGCCTCATCTCTCTCTATCCATCTCTCCTCCATCTCTCTCCTCCATCTCTATCCTTCATCTCTCTCCTCCATCTCACTCCTCCATCTCTACTCCATCTCTATCCTTCATCTCTGTCCTCAATCTCTCTCCTCTTTCTCTCCTCCATCTCTCACCTCCATCTCTCTCCTCCATCTCTCTCCTCCATCTCTCCATCCCTCTCCTCCTTCTCTATATAAATATATAATACATGTAAGCTATATATATCCGTCTCATAAATCTATCATAAATAATAAATGTAATAAATATATATAAAATATATAAACATATATGTGTCAGCTCTTCTCATCTCTCTCTCCAGCTCTCTCCATATCTCTCCTCCATCTCTCTCATCTCTCTCTATCATCTCTGTCTCTCCATCCTATATCATCTCTGTCTTTAAATATATATATAATGTAATATAAAATGTAATAAAATCTGTGTCATTCAAGTATATACAGTAATAAATTAATATGTATATATAAAACAATAAATTATATAATAAAATATATAAATAAATATAAAATCCATATATCAAATATAATATCTGTAAAATATATATAATAATATATGTGTCATCGTATATATATAAATGCGTGTCATCTGTCTATAAATAAAATATATATATCGTCTCTCCTCCATCTCTATCTTAAATCTCTCTCTCATCTCTCTCATAAATCTCTACTCCATCTATATCCTTCATCTCTGTCCTCAATCTCTCCTCTATCTCTCCTCCATCTCTCACCTCCATCTCTCATAATCCTCTCTCCTCCATCTCTCCATCCACTCTCCTCCATCTCTCTCTATCCATCTCTGCCTCCATCTTCTCCATCTATCTTCTCCAACTCTCTCCTCCATCTCTTTCCTCCAAATATATATGGCAAAATGTAATAATAAGTATGTAAATAAATGTATCGCAAATATGTGTAATATATGTAAAATATATATAATAAATATATATGTAAATATATAGTATGTATAAAATAACATTAAAATGTGTAAATAAATATACTGTCATTGATATATATCGATGTATATATATATATGTAAATAAAATGTATATAGAAACCAATAGAAACATATACAATATGCATATGTATAACTAAATATATAAATAAATATATATAAATAAATATATATAAGTATATATGTAAATGTAAAAATAATAAATATATAATAAATATATATAAATAAAATATCTCTAATCTTTCTCCACCATCTCACTCCTTTATCTCTCTCCTCCATCTCTCCTCCATCTTTCTCCTCCATCTTTCCTTCATCTCTCTCCTCCATCTCTTTTCCATCTCTCTCCTCCATCTCTATCCTTCATCTCTCTCCTCCATCTCACTCCTCCATCTCTACTCCATCTCTATCCTTCATCTCTCCTCAGAGCCTCCTCCATCTAAATAACCACCTCTCTCCTCATCTCTCCTCCATCTCTCCTCCATCTCTGCTCCATCTCTCCTCCATCTCTCTCCATTTCTCCTTATCTCTCTCCTCCAACTCTTCTCCATCTCTCTCCTCCAGCTCTCTCCTCATCTGTCTCCTCCATCTCTCCCCTCCATCTCTCTCCTCCATCTCTCCTCCATCTCTATCATTAAATGTCATCGTCTCTCTCTTCCATCTCTGTAAATCTATATCATTAAATCTCTGATATCAATCTCTCATCTATCTCTCCTCCATCTCTCAGCTCATCTCTCTCATCATCTCTCTCTCCATCTCATCCTCATCCATCTCTCCTCCATCTCTGGCCTCCATCTTCTCCATCTATCTTCTCTAACTCTCATCGTCTCTCTCATCCATCTCTCTTATCTAAAATGTAATAATGAAACCATGTAATAAGTATATTATATACATGAAAATGTAATATAAATGTAATAAAATGTAATAATAATGTGTGTAAGCAAAGTATATGTAGTTAGTAATAAAATGTTATTAATAAAATGTATGTAAAATGTAAATAGTACAATATGTATAATAAATTATTATGTAATGTATATATGATAAAGTGTAATAATAAACAATAGAGCAATAATATAAATGTATAATAAAATATATGTAATAAAATATGTGATTAAGTATATAATAAAATATATATGTTTTTCAATTAATAAATAATAAAATATATATAATAAATATATTATATGTAATGTGGCTTTGATAACAATACTTAATATAATATTTAATATTATAATAAATATATATAAAATGTATATAAAATAACATTTAAATATAATAATAAATATATATCTATATATATTATTATGTAATAATAAAATATATGTTTGTATATATAATAAATATATGTCATATTCTTATATAATATATAATAAATTTAAAATATATATAAATATATCTTATCTCTCTCCTCAGCTCTTCTCCATCTCTCTCCTCCCACTCTCTCATAATATATATATCTCTCTCCTCATCTCTCTCCTCCATCTCTCCCCTCCATCTCTCATCCATCTCTCCTCCATCATATCCTTCATCTCTCTCCATCTCTACTCAGCTATATCCACTTCATCTCTGTCCTCTAATCTCTCTCCTCTATCTCTCCTTCATCTCTCACCTCAATCTCTCTCCATCTAAATATATATATCAATATTTATATATATATTTATCAATATGTCTTTCCGTCTCTGTATATCTATCTCATCCGTCTCTCTCCTCCCGTCTATATCATCTCATCATAAATATATAAATCAATGTCATCACGTATCTGTCTTGTCTCTCCTCCAGTCTCTCTCATCCTCTCTCCTGATCCATCTCTCATCTCCGTCTCTCCTCCTGTCTGTCATCAGTATAATATAAAATGTCTGTCATTTAGTCTAATAATAAATATAATAAAAGTAATAATAAATGTGTCATTAAATATATATAAATAAAATGTATAAATATCATGTCATAACAAATATATTGTCATTTAAATAATATCGGTCATTGTAAATAAAATAAATATTTCCATATATATAAATATATGTAAAATGTATGTAAATGTGACAAAAATTAACCTGTAAATTATAGCGTAATATAATAGAGCAACAATAATAAAATGTAATAATATACATGTAAACAAAGTATGCAATGGTGATATATAATAAAGTATGTAATAAAATTAATAATAAGTATATATAATAAAATATGTAGCTGTTAAGTAAACTAATAATAAAATTTAATAAATAAATTCTTAATAAATATGTGTCATTAAGTATAGCATTAAATAAATTATATATATCTTGTAATAAATAAAATATATAATAAAATATATATAATAAAATATATATAAATAAAATTAGTATATATAAATTTATGTATAAATAAGTATATGTAAATAAAATCATAGGCTATATAATAAATAAAATGTAATAATAAAATGTATAATAAAATGTATAATAAAATCATATAAATGTATGTAAATGTAAACAATGTATAATAAATAAATATTTAATAAAATATAATAATAAACCTTAATATTTGTCTGTAAATAAAATATATATGTAAATATGTAATAAATAAAATGTGTAATAATAAGATATATGTAAATAAGTATATCATACTCATATCATCTATAAATATATATAAATACTCTCCTTGTCTCCTCAACTCTTCTCATCTCTCCTCCAGCTCTCTCCATATCTCTCCTCCATCTCTCTCCTCATCTCTCTCTTCCATCTCTCCCCTCCATCTCTCTCATCCATCTCTCCTCCATCTATATCCTTCATCTCTCTCCTCCATCTCTACTCCAGCTATATCCTTCATCTCTGTCCTCAATCTCTCTCCTCTATCTCTCCTTCATCTCTCACCTAAATGTAATAAATGTGTAAGTATAATAAAGTGTAATAATAAAGTATATATGTCGGCTCATTTGTAAAATATATATTTATCGATATAATAATATATAATATAATATATATATATTATATATATATATAAATGCTAAAGCAGTTAAAGTAATACTTATAATAAATATAACAATAAATATCTTTGTCATGTGCAAATATATATATCGATATATATGTCCATATATACTGTTAAATATATAATATAATATAATAAATTAATTAATAATGTATAAATAAAATATAAATAAATAAATATATATATCACGTCTCTCTCCTCCATCTCTCCTCCATCTCTGTCAGCCATCTCTCACTCCATCTATACCCTCCATCTCTACTCCATCTCTATCCTTCATCTCTCTCCTCAATCCTTCTCCTCCATCTCGCTCTTCCACCTCTCTCCTCCATCTCTCCTCCATCTCTCCTCCATCTCTGCTCCATCTCTCCTCCATCTCTCTCCATCTCTCCTTATCTCTCTCCTCCAGCTCTCTCCTCCATCTCTCTCCTCTGTCTCTCCTCCATCTCTATCCTTCATCTCTCCATCCCTCTCCTCCATCTCTCTCCTCCATCTCTCTCCTCCAACTCTTCTCCATCTCTCTTCTCCAACTCTCTCCTCCATCTCTCTCCTCCATCTCTCTCCTCCATCTCTCTCCTCCATCTCTCCTCATCTCACTCCTCCATCTTTCTCCTCCATCTCTCCTCCATCTCTATCCTTCATCTCTCTCCTCAATCTCTCTCCTCCCTCTCTCTAATCCATCTCTCATCTCCATCTCTCCTCCATCTCTGTCCTCCATCTCTCCTCCATCTCTATCCTTCATCTCTCTCCTCCATCTCTCTCCTCCATCTCTCCTCCATCTCTATCCTTCATCTCTCTCCTCCATCTCACTCCTCCATCTCTACTCCATCTCTATCCTTCATCTCTCTCCTCAATCCTTCTCCTCCATCTCGCTCTTCCACCTCTCTCCTCCATCTCTCCTCCAATGTAAATAAAGTATGTAATAAATGTATAATAAAATTATGTAAAATGTATAAATAAATATATATGTGAAACACCATCTATGTATGTGTATTATATTAATAAATATATAATTAGATATATCGTAAAATGTAAATAAAATTTAATAAAGTATATATAATAAAATATACTTGTCATTTTATATATATAATAAAATATAATATATATAAATTATACTTATATAAATTCTTGTGTACAGTATGTAGTGTCAGTTAATAATATTATTAAAAATATTTTATATATTAATAATATTAAATATAAATTATTTTTATTTATTTATATTTATATAAATATGCTTATATATGTCTATCATCTATAAATAAAATGTGTAAAATATATATAAAGTATATAAAATATATAAACGTATATATGTCGCTCTTTTAAATTACCATATTACGACCCACAAACGTGTATGAATCAAATATAATAATAAATTAATAAAATATTATTATAAATATATGTCATCATATAAATAAATGTCTTCTACAAATATATATAATAAATTATTATAAATAAAATGTGTCTGTCATTAAATATACGTGTCAGTCATATATAACTTATATGCTCAAATCTCATTCTATATATAAATAAATATATAATAAAATTATCCACATCATCATCGGCTCTGCTCCTCCGTCTCTCATCATCTCATGTAAATTAAATGTAATAATGTATATATTATAATTATGTAAATAGCATGTAATGTAATATGTAAATAAAATGATAATATTTATCATGTAATAAATATGTAATATTAATAATAATAAATTGTAAATAAATGTAATAAGGTCTTTTCATTTATGTATCGATGTAATATATATATAGTAAATATATGTCACAATAATAAACAAATATATCTATAATAAAATTAAATAAAATAATATGTAAATAAATATGTAATATAAAATGTAATAAGTATGTATAATGAGCAAAAAATAATAAATGTATAATAATAATAATAATAATAAAATTTAATAATGAACACAATAATAAACAACATATAAATGTATTAAATAGAGCAACAATAAATTATAATACTTATAAACATATATATTATGTAATATTATTTATTATTACTAATAAGTATATATGTAGCAAATTGTTAATAATATATCATTAAATATATATATATAAAATATATGTAAATTAAATTATATGTGCATTAAATAAAATGTCATTCATTATATATCGATATATGTATATATATATATGAATATGTAATAATAAACCAACATAATAATAAAATATATTAATCTTTAATAAAATATATTAAATACATTATTAAATAAATGTGTAATAGAAGTATAGCTTATATTAATACATTCGTATGTATTAATAAATGTTATGTCCATTATAGCTATCAACATGCATGAAGTTAATAAACTTTAATTAATATATTATTATAAAATTACTTAAATAAGTAATGTAATCATATATATAAATATATATAATAAATATATATGTAATATTATAATATTCTATAAAATATGTATAAAATATGTGCATTAAATTATTTCAAATATATGTGTCGACACTAAGCTATTTAATAAATTCATCTCCATAAACTATCTCTCATAAATCTCTCCCTCCATCTCTCTCATCGTCTCATCATCTATGTCCTTCAAAATATATATCCTCTATAAACCCTATATCTTTCAATCTCTGTCCTCAGTCTCTCTCCTCTATCTCTCCTTCATCTCTCATCATCTCTCTCATCATCTCTCCATCATATATCACTCTCTCATCCGTCTCTCTCCTCAGCTCTTTATAGCTCATTTAATAAACATATATAAATATATTATCAAGTATGTATGTCACGATATAATAAAATGTATATGATTAATAATATGTTTTTTTAATAGTTATAAAATTATTATCATTATTATTATATCTATATATATATGCTCAAATTAATTATGTAAATAAATTATGTTAATAAAATTAATAATTAATTTGTCGCTAATATATTAATAAATAATTAAATAAAATAATAAATAAATATTGTCTCATTTAAATATATAATAAATATAAATATATAAATAATTATTGCAGTCATTTGATATATATGCATCGTTCATTAAATAAAATGTAGTATTATATTATTAATATTATATAAAATTATTTTTAATTAATAAATTAAATAAATATTAATAAAATTATGTCTAATTTATATCTGTCGTACAGTATGTTTCATTAATAAAGTGTTAAATAAAATTATTAAATATAATGTTAATGTTTAAATATATATATATATTAATAATAAAATTAAATAGTGTATATATAATATATAATAATATTAACTTATATTATGTTGTATATAATCATAATATTTCTATTATATTCATTATAATAATAATAATAATAAAATTATATTAAAATATATAGTATCATAATAATATAAATATATAAATAAAATTATAAAATTAATAATAAATGTGTAATAAAATTAATAAAATGTATATTATAACGAATAATAATAAAATGTAATATGTCATGTAAATAAATGTAACAAATAGAGCAACAATAATAAATAACTAATAAAGTGTAATAATAAAGTGTATAATAAAATGTATATGAAAACATAAATATATGTAAATAAAATATGTAATGTTTATAATAACATGTCATGTATACTTGTAAGTAATATTAATAAAATATGTGTCATTAAATATATATAATAAAATGTATCGGCAGTGTAATAATAAAACAACCTTAATAAAATATATATATGTGTCTATATAAATATATATGTCATGTGTATCGTGTAATAATAAAGTATATGTCAAGTGAACATATGTCGTAATAATAGTAAGTGTATTAATAAAATATATATATAAAATGTCGCAAATATATATATAAAGTAACCGTATATATATTCAAATATATATGGTCTCTCCTCCTTCTTTCAGTCTCTCGTATCATCTCTCTGCTCCATCACTCCTCCATCTCTGTCATCCATCTCTCCTCCATATCTCTCCTCCATCTCTCCTCCATCTCTCTCCTCCATCTCTCCTCCATCTCTCTCTTCCATCTTTCTCCTCTATCTCTCCTCCATCTCTCTCCTCCATATCTCTCCTCCATCTCTCTCCTCATCTCTCATCTCCATCTCTCATAAAATATGCTGACAAATAAATGTATAATAAATGTCTGTGTGATATATATATAAATATATATCATCGTATAATAATAAAATATATCATTTGTCTTATTAAATAAATGTAATAAATAATGTCTGTCTAAGTATAAATATGCATTATATATGTCAGTCCATTGTAAATAAAATACCAAAATATTCATATATATTAATAAAATGTAATAAATGTAATAATAAAATATATAATAAAATGTATAATAAATTAAATGTATAAATATGTAATAAACAAATATATATGTCTCTCATCATAATGCTCCTCCGTCTCTGTCACTAAATACTCTGTATAAATATATATATATAAATATATAATAAATACTCTCTCCATCTCCATCACATCTCTCTCCTCAATCTCACTCCTCCATCTCTCCTCCATCTCTCCTCCTCTCTCTCCTCCATCTTTCTCCTCCATCTACTCCTCATCTCTATCATTCATCTCTCTCCTCAATCTCTCCATATATATATAAGTAAATATATCTCCTCCCGGCTCTCTCATCAGCTCTCTCCTCTATCTCTCCTCCATCTCTCTCCTCCATCTCTCCACATCTCTCTCCTCCATCTCTCCTCCATCTCTTCTCCATCTCTCTCCTCAGCTCCCTCCTCCATCTCACTCCTCATCACTCTCCTCCATCTCTTTCCTCCAGCTCTCTCCTCCAGCTCTTTCCTCCATCTCTCTCCTCCAGCTCTCTCCTCCATCTCTCTCCTACAACTCTCCTCCATCTCTCTCCTCCATCTCTATCTTCTATCTTTCTCCTCCATCTCTCTCTGCCATCTCTCCTCCATCTCTATCCTTCATCTCTCTCCTCCATCTCTCTCAACAATCTCTCTCCTCCAGCTCTCTCCTCCATCTCTCTCCTCTATCTCTCCTCCATCTCTCTCCTCCATATCTCTCCTCATCTCTCCTCCATCTCATATGTTGCATTATGTAATAAAGTGTATATGTTAGTATATATAAAATATTTAATAAATGTATCTGCATCTCTGTGTATTATATTTGCTAAAATATATATAACTTAAATATATATTAAATAAATATATATAAATAAAATATTAACAGTCATAATAAATTGCGTAAATATATTATCCATTAATAACATCTTATTCATCTCTCATCATGTCTGTAAATAAATGCTCTCATCATCTCTCTCTCATCATCTCTCCTCCATCTCTCTCTTCTAAATTATATATAAATATATAAATAAATTATATATATAAATAAATATATAATAAGTCTCTCTCCATCTCTATCATTGTCTCTCATCTAAATGCTCTCTCAGCCAGTCTCTGTCCTCAGCTCTCTCCTCCATCTCTCTCTATCTCTCCTCCATCTCTCTCCTCCATATCTCATAAATATCATCCATCTCTCCTTCATTTCTCTCATCATCTCTCATATTTATTCTCTCCTCATCTCTCTCCTCCATCTCTCATCTCTCTCCATCATCTCTTTTAGTCTCTCATAACAAATATATATCCATCTCTCTCCTCCATCTCTCTTTCAATCTCTCCTTCATCATCTCTCTGCTCCATCACTCCTCCATCTCTGTCATCCATCTCTCCTCCATATCTCTCCTCCATCTCTCCTCCATCTCTCTCCTCCATCTCTCCTCCATCTCTCTCTTCCATCTTCATATCTGTCTCTCCTCCATCTCTCTCCTCCATATCTCCTCCATCTCTCTCTATTCTATCATCTCCATCTCTCCTCCATCTCAATGCTCCATCTCTCCTCCATCTCTATCAATATTGTCTCTCTCCGTCTCTCTCCTCCATCTCTCTCCATCTCTAATCCTTAAATACTCTCTCTCATCATCTCACTCCTCCATCTCTATATCTCTATCCTTCGTCTCTCTCCTCCAAGTCCTTCTCTCCATAAATATAAATATTTATATATATCATCTCTCATCATCTCTCCATCCACTCTCTGCTCCATCCTCTCCTCCATCTCTCTCCATCTCTCCTTATCTCTCTCTGTAGCTCTCATATATCTCTCTCCTCTGTATATATATATCTCTATCCTTCATCTCTAAGCCTCCATCTCTCTCCTCCATCTCTCCATACATCTCTATAATCTCTATCCTTCATCTCTCTCTCGATCTCTATCCTCCATGTAATAAGTATAATAGTATATGTAATAAAATGGCACTTAATAAATGTGTAATAAATCATGTAATAAGCTAGTATATATGTCAGTGTATGCCATGTATATAAGTCATATTTAATAATAAAACAATATAGAAACCAATATATGCAATGTATAAAATGTAATAATAAAATGTATAAATATATATAATAAATGTAATAATAAATGTTTGTAAAATATATGTATGACAAAATAAATAAGTCATAAATAATAGTCAATATAATCATCTCTTTTTCTTTTATCAAATATGCTCCTCCCGGCTCTTTCATCATCTCTCTCCTCAGCTCTCTCATCATCTATATCTACAATATATGTCTCCTCCATCTCTATCTTCTATCTTTCTCATATTCTCTGTCTGTCTCTCCATCATCTCTATCCTTCATCTCTCTCCTCCATCTCTCTCAACCAAATCTCTCTCCTCGGCTCTCATCCATCTCTCTCCTCTATCTCTCATCATCTCTCTCCATCATATCTCTCTCATTATGTCATCACGTCATATATTGGACATACATAGTATATCTTCATTGCAAATATAAATAAATATATCATCTGTCTGCAAATATATGTAAATAAATGCTTAAAAATATATAACAAATATATATATAAATATATAAATAAATGTATGTTTTCATGTCATTAAATGCGTCTCTTAATAAATAAATAATAAAATATAAGTAAATCGTCTCCGTATCTTAATAATAAAATATATATCTAAATATATATAATAAAGTTCTCCTCCATCTCTCTCTTCCATCTTTCTCCTCTATCTCTCCTCCATCTCTCTCCTCCATCTCTCTCCTCCATCTCTCCTCCATCTCTATCCTTCATCTCTCTCCTCCATCTCTCCTTCATCTTTCTCCTCCATCTCACTCCTTCATCTCTCACCTCCATCTCTCCTCCATCTCTCTCCTCCATATTTCGTCCATCTCTCTTCCTTCATCTATCTCCTCCATCTCTCCTTATTTCTCACCTCCATCTCTCCTAAATGTATGTAATAAATGTATCAATAAATGTATGTCATTTATATATAAAATATATAAATAAAATATAATAATAAATAATAAAATGTAATAATAAAATATATATGTAAATGTGTAATAAATATGAAATATAAAATATATGTAAATGTAATAAATAAAATATATATATTTGCGTATAATAAGTAATGTAAATAATGTATTTATAAATATATATAAATAAATATATGTTGCATTAAATATAAATAAATATATAAATCTCTTTAAAAATATATAAATCAAATCTCCTCCATCTCTATCCTTGTCTCTATAAATGTCTCTCCTCATCTCTATCCTCGTCTCTCTCCCTCAATTTCTCTCACTCCATCTCAGCTCATCCTCTCTCCTCCATCTCTCTCCATCTCTCCTTATCTCTCTCCTCCAACTCTTCTCCATCTCTCTCCTCCAGCTCTCTCCATATCCCTCCTCCATCTCTCTCCTCATCTCTCCCCTCCATCTCTCCCCTCCATCTCTCTTCCTTCATCTCTCTCCTCCATCTCTCCTTATCTCTCACCTCCATCTCTTCTCCAGCTCTCTCCATCTCCCTCCTCCATCTCTCTCATCTCCATCTCTCCTCCATCTCTCTCCTCCATCTCTCTCCTCCAGCTCTCTCCTCCATCTTTCTCCTCCATCTGTCCTCCATCTCTCTCCTCCATCTCTTCTCCATCTCTCTCTTTCATCTCCCTCCTCCATCTCTCTCCTCCATCTTTCCTTCATCTTTCTCCTCCATCTCATCCTTCAAATCTCTCCTCTTCCATCTCTCCCCGTTTCTCTCCTCTATCTCTCATCCATCTCTCTCATCATCCTTCTCCATCTATCTCATAGATTTATATCCATCTCTATATAAATTATATATCATGTGTCTGTCTATAATCTCCATCTATCTTTCTCATCCATCTCTCCACTCCATCCTCTCTCCTTCTCTCTCAGCTCTCTCATCTCTCCTCCATCTCTCCTCCAACGCTCTCATCCATCTTATATCCATCTCAATAAAATATATATATCAAGTGTCCTTAATAAAATATGTATAAATAACGTGTAAATAAATATTAATAGTATAAACAAATATATATCATCATTATGTTATAAAATATATAATAATAAATATATATAAATATATATAAAATATATATGCATAAATGTATATAATAAATATATGGGTCAAATATATGTAAATAAAATATATATAAAATGTGTATCATTAAATATATAATAAAATATATAATAATAAAATTATGCCAACAAATGCTGTGTCGTACAAATATAGTATAAGTGTATATATGCAATGTGTAATAAATATATAGCATCGTATATGTAATAAAATATATATATATAAAATATATAAAATTATAATAATAAATATATGTATAAAATATATACTTAAATATTATTATTAAAATATATATTTAATATATATAAAATATATATATAGTATATATATAAAATGTAATAATACACATAATAAAGTATATGTAATATGTGTAATATGTATAATAATAAAATATATATATGCAATATATATAAATAAATGTAATAAATATATAATAAAATACTTATATCAAATGTATAATAAAATGTGTAATGTAGTATATATAATAAATTGTATATATATATGTAAGTAAAATGTATATAATGAAACCATATAATACTATATATGTATGTAATAATAAAATATGTAATAAAAGTATATAAATAATATTAATAAATGTATATATTTTAGTATTAATAATAAATGTATAATAAAATATATATATCATAATGCATTTAAGTAACCTTAAACAATAATAAATGTCCTCATCTGTCAGCGTCTCATCATCTTTCTCCATCGTCTCTCACTCAGAAATATACATTAATAAATATATATGTCCATCTCTCCATCTCTCTCCTCCTTATCTCCTTATCTCTCTCCTCCATCTCTTTTCATCTCTCCTCCAGCTCTCTCTTACATCTCTCCTTCATCTCTCCTCCATCTCATCCATCTCATCCATCTCTCCTCCATCTCTATCCTTCAATGTATAATAAAATATATATGTAAATATGCAATAAATAATATGTAATAAGTCATATGCATAAAATGCCAGAGTATGCATGCGTAAATAAATATATATATGTAATATATATGTCAAACCTTAATAATAAAAGTATGTGTAATAGATATATTATATATATATGGTAAGTATATAACTTGATATATATTTAGTAAATATATGTATCAAGTAATAAATAAATATGTGATAGTAAATGTAATAAAATCTCTCATAAATATATATCAAATATATATAAATCATCTCTCATCCGTCTCTCTCTTCCGTCTTTCTCCTCTGTCTCTCCTCCATCTATATCCTCCATCTCTCTCTCATCTCTCCTCCATCTCTATCCTTCATCTCTCTCCTCCATCTCTCCTTCATCTTTCTCATCATCTCATCATTAAATGTCTCACCTCCGTCTATATCATCTCTCTCCTCCATATTTAGGTCCATCTCTCTTTTATTCATCTGTCTCCATCTCTCTTATTTCTCACCTCCATCTCTCATCATCTGTCTCCTCCATCTCTCCTCCATCTCTCCTCCTTCTCTCATCTCTCCTCATCTCTCTCAACGCTCTACTCCATCTTTCTCCTCCTCTCTCTCCTCCATCTCTCCTCCATCTAAGCTCCTCATCTCATCTCTCCTCCATCTCTCTCTTCCATCTCATATCTCTCTCCTCATCTTATTTGTAAATATATATAATAAAATATATGCATTAATAATAATAAATATATCATCAAGTATATGTATTTAAATATGTAAATTAGTATATGTAAAATTATGTAATCATTGATATATATAATAAATATATATATAAATGTCTTGTCATAAATTATATAATAGTTTTATATATGTGTAAATGTCACATATATAATAAAATATATATGTGTGTATAATAATAAACAATAAATGTATATAAATGTAAGCGTATATCTCCATCTTCTCCATCTCTCTCTCAGCTCTCTCCATATCCCTCCTCTAATATACTCTCCTCATCTCTCCCTCCATCTCTCCTCATCTCTCTTCTTCATCTCTCTCCTCATCTCTCATATCTCCTCCATCTCTTCTCAGCTCTCATCTCCCTCCTCCATCTCTCTCATCTCCATCTCTCCTCCATCTCTCTCATCCATCTCTCTCCTCCAGCTCTCTCCTCCATCTTTCTCCTCCATCGTGATTAAAGTGTCGTAAAGTGTATTTTATCTAAAGTGTATAATACTTAGTGTAAATAATAAAATATGTGTAAATAAAATCAAACAAAGTGATAATATTAATAAGTATAAATAATTAAAAAAATTATATATGTTTTAAAATATATGCTAGAACTTATTAATATGTAATATGTAAATAAGATATGTGTAAATAAAGTCTTAAGCAGCAAGTATGTAACCAATGGAATGTGTAATAAACAAAATTAATATGTAAATAAAATTATTAATAAAATGCCCATCTCCACCATCTTTCCTCTATCTTTCTCCTCCATCTCTCCTCCATCTCTCCTCCTTCTCTCTCAACTCTCTCCTCCATCTCTCCTCCATCTCTCCTCCAACGCTCTCCTCCATCTTTCTCCTCCATCTCTCCTCCATCTCTCTCCTCCATCTCTCTCCTCCATCTCTCTCCTCCATATCTCCTCCATCTCTCTCCTCCATCTCCTTATCTCTCTCCTCCATCTCTTTATAAATATCTCATAAAATATATATATCTCATAAAATCTCTCCTCATCTCTCTCCTCCATCTCTCCCGTCCATCTCTCATCATAAATCTCATCATCTCATGTCTCTCTCTTCCATCTCTCTCTCCATCTCTGCTCCATCTATATCATTAATCTCTGTCTATCAATCTCTCTCCTCTATCTCATCCATCTCACCCTCCATCTCTATATATCCATCTCTCTCCTCCATCTCTCCATCCCTCTCCTCCATCTCTCTGCTCCATCTCTCACCTACATCTCTTCTCCATCTCTCTTCTCCAACTCTCTCCTCCATCTCTCTCCTACATCTCTCTCCTCCATCTCTCCTCCAGCTCTCTCCTCCATCTCTCTCCTCCATATCTCCTCTATCTCTCTCCTCCATCTCTCTCCTCTATCTCTCTCCTCCATCTCTCCTCATCTCTCTCCTCCATCTTTCTCCTCCATCTCTCCTCCATCTCTATCCTTCATCTCTCTCCTCAATCTCTCTCCTCCCTCTCTCTCATCCATCTCTCTCCTCCAGCTCTCTCCTCCAGCTCTCTCTCTATCTCTCCTCCCTTCTCTCCATCCATCATCTCTCATCATCTCTATCATCTCTCTCTTTCATCTCCCTCCTCCATCTCTCTCCTCCATCTCTCTCCTCCATGTCTCCTTCATCTTTCTCCAACTCTCTCCTCCATCTCTCCTCCATCTCTCCTCCAACGCTCTCCTCCATCTTTCTCCTCCATCTCTCCTCCATCTCTGTCCTCCATCTCTCTCCTCCATCTCTCCTCCATCTCTCTCCTCCATATCTCCTTATCTCTCTCCTCCATCTCTTTTCCATCTCTCTCCTCCAGCTCTCTCTTACATCTCTCTCCTTCATCTCTCCTCCATCTCTCTCCTCCATCTCTCATCCATCTCTCCTCCATCTCTATCCTTCATCTCTCTCCTCCATCTCTCTCCACGTAAAGTATGTAATGCATCTATATATATAAGTGTATGTCATGTAAATAATAATAGTATAAATATATATCATGTAATATATATATAAAACAACAAATAAATATATATGTCGATGTAATAAATATATATATGGTCAAATATGTATGTAAAACCTTATATGGAGCAATTAATAATAAATATGTAAATAAATATATATGTCGTATGTAATAAATGTATAAATATATATATAAAATGGCTGTATCGTATTAGCAATAAAATGTCTGTCATTTAAATATATATATAAGTGTATATGCATATATGGTAAATGTAATAATAGAAACATATCATGAAATGTATATACTTAATGTATAAATAAATATATGTAAAATATATAATAAGTAATAATAAATATATGTAACAGTATATAATAAAGTATATATGTATGTAATAAGCGTGTAGTAAATCAACAATAAATAATAAAATATGTAATAAATCTCTCCTCCAACGCTCTCCTCCATCTTTTTCTCCTCCATCTCTCCTCCATCTCTGTCTCTCTCTCCTGTCTCTCCTCCATCTCTCTCTCCATATCTCCATCTCTCTCCTCCATCTCTTTTCCATCTCTCTCCTCCAGCTCTCTCTTACATCTCTCCTTCATCTCTCTCCATCTCTCCTCCATCTCTCCTTCATCTCTCCTCATCTCTATCCTTCATCTCCTCCATCTCTCTCCTCCATCTCTATCCTCATCTCTCTCCTCCATCTCTCTCCTCCATCTCTCTCCTCCATCTTTCTCCTCCATCTGTCCTCCATCTCTCTCCTCCATCTCTTCTCCATCTCTCTCTTTCATCTCCCTCCTCCATCTCTCTCCTCCATCTTTCCTTCATCTTTCTCCTCCATCTCACTCCTTCATCTCTCTCTTCCATCTCTCCCCCATTTCTCTCCTCTATCTCTCCTCCATCTCTCTCCTCCATCTCACTCCTCCATCTCTCTCCTCAATCTCTCTCCTCCATCTCTCTCCTCCATCTCTCCTCCATCTATCTCCACCATCTTTCCTCTATCTTTCTCCTCCATCTCTCCTCCATCTCTCCTCCTTCTCTCTCCAACTCTCTCCTCCATCTCTCCTCCATCTCTCCTCCAACGCTCTCCTCCATCTTTCTCCTCCATCTCTCTCCTCCATCTCTCTCCTCCATCTCTCTCCTCCATCTCTCTCCTCCATATCTCCTCCATCTCTCTCCTCCACATCTCCTTATCTCTCTCCTCCATCTCTTCTCCAAATATATGTAATAAAATATATGCGTGTATAATAAATATATGTATAAATATATATTAATAAAATGTAACAAGACAAAGTATATATAATAAATATATATAAATATACTGTCATTAAATATATAATAAAATATATATAATAAATATGTATAAAATGCTGTATCATTAAATATATATGTCGAAATTATATATATATAATATATATAAAATATATAGCATAAATATGTATACAATAAAATATACAATAATAAAATATATATAAATTAATATAATAAATATATATGACAAATATATGTATAAATGTATTGTAAATATATATTTTAATAAATATATGTAAATATATATGTAAATATATATAAATGTATAATAAACATAATAATAAAATATATATGTAAACGTATATGTAATATATATGTAAATATATATATATATATATAAAGTATATGTAAATATATATGTCATCTTGTAATAAATATATAAATAAAAATATACTGTCATTTGTCTCTCTCTCAGTCTCTCATCCTCCTCTCTAAATAAATACTCTCATAATAAATATATATCAGCATTCTCTCCTCTATCTCTCTCATCTCTCTCCTCCATCTCTCTCCTCCATCTCTCCTCCATCTCTCTCTTTCATCTCCCTCCTCCATCTCTCTCCTCCATCTCTCCTCCGTAATATCATTAAATAATATCAACTCTCTCCTCCATCTCTCATCCATCTCTCAATAGCTCTCCTCCAGTAACCTTAAATAAAATGTGTAATAAAATATGTAATTAATAAAATTATATATAATAAAAAATGTAATAATAAAGTGTATAATAAATAATGTAAGCAATATATGTAATAAAATGTAACAGTATATGTAATAAGAAACCAATATGTGCATCATATATCATTTATGTAATAATACATATATAATAATATAATAAAATATGTAATAAAATCTCTTGTCATTTGATATGTATAATAAAATATATGTAAATAAAATATGTGTCATATCTCTCTCCTCAATCTCTCTCCTCCATCTCGCTCCTCCACCTCTGTCCTCCATCTCTCTCATATATCTCTCTCCTCCAGCTCTCTCCTCCATCTCTCTCCTCAATCTCTCTCCTCCCTCTCTCTCATCCATCTCTCTCCTCCAGCTCTCTCCTCCAGCTCTCTCCTCTATCTCTCCCTCCATCTCTCTCCTCCATCTCTCTCCTCCATCTCTCCTCATCTCTCTCCTCCATCTTTCTCCTCCATCTCTCCTCCATCTCTATCCTTCATTCTCTCCTCCAAGTCTCCTCCCTCTCTCTAATCCATCTCTCCTCAAATATCCTCAGCTCTCTCCTCTATCTCTCCTCCATCTCTCCATCTCTCCTCCTCCATCTCTATATCTCTCTCTTTCCATCTCCCTCCTCCATCTCTCTCCTCCATCTCTCTCCTCCATGTCTCCTTCATCTTTCTCCAACTCTCTCCTCCATCTCTCCTCCATCTCTCCTCCAACGCTCTCTCCATCTTGTCCTCCAAATTCTCATCCATCTCTGTCCTCCATCTCTCTCACTCCATCTCCTCCATCTCTCCTCCATATCTCCTTATCTCTCTCCTCCATCTCTTTTCCATCTCTCTCCTCCAGCTCTCTCTTACATCTCTCTCCTTCATCTCTCCTCCATCTCTCTCCTCCATCTCTCATCCATCTCTCCTCCATCTCTATCCTTCATCTCTCTCCTCCATCTCTCTCCTCCATCTCTATCCTCATCTCTCTCCTCCATCTCTCTCCTCCAATATATATATCAAAATGTTTATATAAATCTTAATAAAATATATATATAAAATGTATTTAATAAATATATAACAAGTATATATAAATATATAATAATAAGTAATATTAAATGTATATAAAGTAATATTTAGTATATATGTTGATATATACTGAACATATGCATCTTAATGTAATAAAATATGTATAAAATATATAATGTAAAGTATATGCATAAAGTCATATAATAAATATATATATATAAATATATAATAAAATGTATGTCATAATCTTAAAATACTGTCTTTGCCATTAAATGTAAATAAAATATATCATCTATATATACATATATAATAAAATTATAAATATATATCAAGTATCATCGTCTTTGTAAATAAATGTAATAAAATATATAAATATATTATCCAAATATATATTATCCATTCTCATAATATATATATAAATATGTCTCATGTCTCTTACTTAAATATATTTAAAATATATAATAATTATAATAATATTATATAAATATTATATTAATAATTTAATATTTTATAATATATATATATTATATATATATAAAATTTTATATATTATATTTCTTATTAATTCTCTTTTACTGTCTGTCTGATTATAATAAAATGTAAATAAAATTAAATAAATATGTAAAATATATATCATCATAATAAAATATATATAAATGTTTATAAATGCTATATTTGCTTACATTATGCATCTACTCTCTGCATCTCTCTCTCATTATGTAAAATATATCATCGTCCTGTCTCATCACTTGTCTCATCTGTCTGTCCCAAATGTCTCTGTCTCTGCTCTATCAAATATATATAATCTCTGTCATCGTCTTTGTCATAATATATATCCCCGTCTCTGTCCTTCGTCTCATATAAGGTATATATTATCATATATATAAATAAAATTAATAATAAAATATAATATAAAATATATGCATAAATGTAATAAATGTAATAAATATGTAATAAAATGTGTAAATAAAATATATATAACAGTGTCATAATAAAATATATATATAAAATATAATATATCATTATGTCATTCAAGTAACATCGATATATGTAAGTAATAAATAAAATATATGTCGGCGTGTCATAAAGTCTTTATAAATAAAATGTATCAATAAATGTCTTGTGTAAATATTCTCCTCATCTACTCTCCATCTCTCTCACTCCATATCTCCTTATCTCTCTCCTCCATCTCTTCTCCATCTCTCTCCTCCAGCTCTCTCTTCCATCTCTCTCCTTCATCTCTCCTCCATCTCTCTCCTCCATCTCTCATCCATCTCTCCTCCATCTCTATCCTTCATCTCTCTCCTCCATCTCTCTCCTCCATCTATCCTCATCTCTCTCCTCAATCTCTCTCCTCCATCTCGCTCCTCCACCTCTGTCCTCCATCTCTCTCATATATCTCTCTCCTCCACAATAATAATAAAATGTAAAATATATCTTGTGTATAATAAATATTTTGCTGTCTTATGCCATCTACGACCAATAAATAAAGTGTATAAATAAAATTATGTATAAGTATGTAATAAAATGTAATAATAAAATTATATGTAAATAAAAAATATATAATAAAATATGTCATTTGATATATATGTCATGCAAACTAATAAAATATGCACTTATCGTCTGTGTCATTATATGTGACAATCGGTCATGTCATATTATAATAAAATATGTCGCATCAAATATATAATAATAAAATATATGTAAATAAAATCCCATTTGCGTCATATAAATAAAATGTAAATAAAAAATATAACAAAATATATATGCTTAAAATGCTCTGTCATTTAAATATATGTATAAGTATAACTTAATAAAGTCTTAATAAATGTCTGTCGTGATATATATCATCGGGCTGTCATCACGTCATAGATATTTACATATAAATAAAATATATATAAAATATATTCCATCTCTGCTCCATCTCTCCTCCATCTCTCCATTTCTCCTTATCTCTCTTCTCAACTCTTCTCCATCTCTCCTCCTCAGCTCTCTCCATATCCCTCCATCATCTCTCTCCTCATCTGTCTCCATCTCTCCCCTCATCTCTCTCCTCCATCTCTCCTCCATCTTCCATCATTCATCTCTCTCTCCATCTCTCTCCTCCCATCTCTCTCAATATATCCTTCATCTTATTTTGTCCTCAGTCTCCCCTCTATCTCTCCACTCCATCTCTCACCTCATCTCTCTCATCATCTCTCCTCCATCTCTCCATCCTCTCCTCATCTCTCTCCTCATCTCTGTACTCCATCTTCTCCATCTATCTTTCAAACTCTCTCCTCATCTCTATATAAATATATATACTCCATATATAGTTAGCTCTCTCCTCCATCTCTATCATGTCCTCTATCTCTCTCCTCCATCTCTCTCCTCTATCTCTCTCCTCATTCTCCTCATCTCTCTCCTCATCTTATATATCTCCTCCATCTATCCTTCATCTCTCTCCTCAAATCTCTCCTCCTCTCTTTGTCATCTCTCTCCTCAGCTCTACTCTCCAGCTCTCTCTCTATCTCTCCTCCATCTCTCCTCTATCTCTCTATTATCTATATCATCTCTTTTATTATATATAAATACTCTCTACATCATCTCATCATCATATGCCTTCAATGTTTCTCCTTGTCTCATCTTTCATCTCTCTCCTCCATCTCATGTCATCTTTGTAAATAAAATGTTCCATTAAATATCTGTATTAATAAATGTCTGTCATTGTCTCTGTATAAAATTATATATATATCCATCTCATATTCCCATGTCTCTCATAAATATATAAATAAATATAATAAATAAATGTAAATAAATGTATAAGAATGTAAATGCTGCTTTGTCTCATATCATAAAATAATAAAAATTATATATGTGAAACCATGCTGTATCTACTCATCACGTCTCTTTCATAAATATACCTCCATTCTCTCACATAAATCTATATATTCATCTCTCCTCCATCTATGTCATTAAATCTCTCTCTCATCTCTACTCAGCTATGTCCTTCATCTCTCTCTCAATCTCTCTCTATCTCCTTAAGTCTCTTTCCATCTCTCTCACTCCATCTCTCTCCATCTCTCTCCTCCATCTCTCCAGCTCTTCTCCATCTCTCTTCTCCAGCTCTCTCCTCCATCTCTCTCCTCCATCTCTCTCCTCCAAATATATATATCAAATATATAATAAGCATAATAATAAAACGTAAATAGTATGTAATAAGTATAAACATTTAGATATATATGTCGGTCTATATGCATCATGTGATAAATATAATAGTATAAGTGTGTTGCATGTAATACATGGTAATAAATGCTAATAAATATATATGTTTCAATCATATATATTATATGTAATAATGTATAATAAATAATAAGTACAAGTGTAAATAAAATATATTAATAAAATCTCTGTGTCTCTGTCCTTCATCTCTACTCCTCAATCCTTCTCCTCATCTCAAAACTTTACTCTCATATCCTCATCCATCTCTTTAATAAATCCTATATCCATCTCTCATCTCTCTTATCTCTCTCCTTAACTCTTCTCCATCTCTCTCCTCCAGCTCTCTCCATATCTCTCCTCCATCTCTCTCCTCATCTCTCTCCTCCATCTCTCCCTCATCTCTCTCCTCCATCTCTCCCTATCATCTCTGCTCCATCTATATCTACATCTCTGTCTCAGTCTCTCCTATGTCTCTCTCCTATCTATATCTAATCTCTCCTCCATCTCTCTCATCATCTACTCTCCATCCCTCTCTCCCATTTTCTCTCACTCATCTCTCTCATCATCTCTTCTCATTTATATCATTAAATCTCTCTCCTCAATCTCTCTCCTCCATGTACTCCTCCACCTCTCTCTCCTCCATCTCTCTCATCAGTCTCTATATAAATATATATTTCTGTCTCTCTCCTCCATCTCTCATCCATCATATAAATGCATCCTCTCACTCCATCTCTATCCTTCATCTCTCTCTATCCATCTCTATAAATCATACTCATCACAAGCTCACTCCACCTCTCCTCATCTACTCTCATATCTCTCCCATATCTGACTCTCTCTCCATCTCTCTCCTCTATATATATATTATCAGCCAAATCTCTAGCCTCCCATCTCTCCTCATCTCTCCTCCATCTCTCTCCTCCATCTCTATCCTTCATCTCTCGCCTCCATCTCTCCTCCATCTCTGCTCCATTATATATCCTTCGTCTCTGTCATCAATCTCTCCTCTTTCTCCTCCATCTCATATCTCTCTCCTCCATCTCTCCATCCCTCTCCTCCTTCTCTCTCCTCCATCTCTCTCCTCCATCTCGCGCTTCCACCTCTCTCCTCCATCTCTCCTCCATCTCTCCTCCATCTCTGCTCCATCTCTCACCTCCATCTCTCTCCTCCATCTCTCTCATCCATCTCCATCCCTCCTTCATCTCTCTCCTCAAACCTTCTCCTCCATATAAAATATTCCTCTCATAAATGTCATCGTCTCTCATCTAAATATGTAATAAATGTCATCATCTCTCCGTTTCTCCTTATCTCTCTCCACTCAGCTCTTCTCATCTCTCTCCTCCGGCTCTCTCCGTATCTCTCATGTCTCTCTCCTCATCTGTATAAGTGCCATAATATATGTCATCGTCTCTAAATAAATGCTTTAATCATTGTTATATATGTAAATATGTCTCATCATCTCTATCATCTGTATCTTCGTCTCTGTCCTCAAATCTCTCCCTCTATCTCTCCTCCATCTCTCACCTCCATCTCCCTCCTCCATCTCTCTCCTCCATCTCTCCATCCCTCTCCTCCATCTCTCTCCTCCATCTCTCATACTCCATCTCTTCTCCATCTATCTCCAATATATCCATCTCTCTCCTCCATCTCTCTCCTCAATCTCTCCTCCAGCTCTAGTCCATCTCTCTCCTCCATATCTCCTCTATCTAACTCCTCCAATCTCTCTCCACTCTATCTCTCTCCTCATTTCTCTCATCTCTCTCTCATCTTTCTCATCCATCTCTCCTCATCTCTATCCTTCATCTCTCTCATAGTCTATCCCTCTCTCTCATCCATCTCTCTCCTCCAACTCTCTCTCATCAGCTCTCTCATCTATCTCTCCTCCATCTCTCTCATCATCTCTCTCCTCCTTATCTATATCATCTCTCTCTTTTATTCTCCTCCTCCATCTCTCTCTCCATCCATCTCTCTCCTCCATGTCTGCTTAAATGTTTTCTCCGTGCATCTCATCTTTACTCTCTCCTCCATCTCTCCTCCATCTTTTTTATACTCCATCTTAAATTCATCTCTCTCCTCATCTCTGTCATGCATCTCTGTATATTCTCTCTCTCCATCTCGCTCTTCCACCTCTCTCCTCCATCTCTCCTCCATCTCTGCTCCATCTCTCCATCTCTCTCCATCTCTCCTTATCTCTCTCCTCCAACTCTTCTCCATCTCTCTCCTCCAGCTCTCTCCATATCTCTCCTCCATCTCTCTCCTCATCTCTCTCCTCCATCTCTCCCCTCCATCTCTCTCCTCCATCTCTCCTCCTCATATTCCTCTCATCTCTCTCCTCCATCTCTACTCCAGCTATATCCTTCATCTCTGTCCTCAATCTCTCTCCTCTATCTCTCCTTCATCTCTCACCTCCATCTCTCTCCTCCATCTCTCCATCTCTCTCCTCCATCTCTCTCCTCCAACTCTTCTCCATCTCTCTTCTCCAACTCTCTCCTCCATCTCTCCTCTTCTCTCTCCTCCATCTTTCTCCTCCATCTCTCCTCCATCTCTATCCTTCATCTCTCTCCTCAATCTCTCTCCTCCCTCTCTCTAATCCATCTCTCATCTCCATCTCTCCTCCATCTCTGTCCTCCATCTCTCCTCCATCTCTCACTCATCTCTCACTCCTGCTCATCTCTCCATCTCTATAAATACCATATCTTTCATCTCTGTCCTCAATCTCTCTCCTGTATATCTATCTATATATATATTATCACTCCATCTCTTTCCCATCTAAAAATATAAATCTCCTCCTCATTCTCTCATTATATATATAAAATATATTTTCTCCATCTCTGTTACATCTCTCTCCTCAATCTCTCTCCTCCATCTCACTCCTCCACCTCTCTCCTCCATCTCTCTCATCAATCTCTCTCCTCCAGCTCTCTCTTCCATCTCTCTCCTCCATCTCTCATCCATCTCTCATCCATCTCTCCTCCATCTCTATCCTTCATCTCTCTCCTCCATCTCTATATCATCTCTATCCTCTCTGCGGCTCATCACCTCTCCTCCATCTCTCTCATATATCTCTCTCCTCCAGCTCTCTCCTCCATCTCTCTCCTCTGTCTCTCCTCCATCTCTATCCTTCATCTCATAAGCCATCCATCTCTCTCCTCATGTCCTCATCTCTACTCCTCCATCTCTATCCTTCAATATCTGTCTCCATCTCACTCCTCCATCTCTACTCCATCTCTATCCTTCATCTCTGTCCTCATCTCTCTCCTCTTTTATATAAATAAAATCTCTCACCTCCGTCTCTCTCCTCATCTCTGTATAAATGCTATAATCACTCTACTCATTATATCATATCCTATATATCATTAACTGCATATTATCGTCTCCATCATCATGTCAATCTCTTATTTTCATCGTCTCATCTATCATCATCTCTCTCATCAATGTTTATAATATATATATATATCTGATCATGTCTCTCTCAGTCTCTCATAAATATATATGTCAAATATAATATGTAAAATATGTATAAATGTAATAAAATGTCTTGTCATTATATATATAAAATATGTATAAATAAATATTATCAAATCTGTGTCGTAGTACAGTATGGTCTAATAATAACATATGTCGATATCATATGTATTATATATATAAATATGTAAATAAATGTAATAAAATATATCATTATATATATGTAAGTATATATATAAAATATATTCATAATATGTGTGTTATTTATATGCTAATAAGTTTTATGTAATAAATGTAATATGCATATATGTCCGTGCTAATAAAATCTAAACATTATCACACCTGTGTAAGTATATATATGTAAATATATATCGTCTCTGTCATAAATATATGTCATAAATAACAATATGATATATCATCCAAATGTCATCTTGTCTTATCATAAATTTATATCTCTTATCTCTAAATGCTCTGTCATTATATATGTCAAATATATATACTCGTCTCTTAATAAATACTCTTATCTTTGTCTCACTCAGTCTCTCACTCCATCTGGCTCCATCTGAAACTCTCACTCAATGTCATCCATCTCTTCCATCTCCTCCATCTCTCTCATCCATCTCTCTCTTCATCTCTCATATCTCTCTCTATCCATCTCTCTCTATCCATCTCTCTCCTTCATCTCACTCACATCTCTATATCATCTCTATATCATCTATCCTTCCATCTCTCATAAAATAATATATCATCTCTACTCCATCTCTACCATGTTTCATCTCTCTCTCAGTCTCTCTCCTCCATCTCAAACTTCCTCTCCTCATCTCTCTCCATCTCTCTCCATCTCTGTCATCTCCTCCATACTCTGTGTCCTTATCTCTATCATAACTCCTTCTCATCTCTCTCCTCAGCTCTCTCCATATCTCTCTCCATCTCTCCTCATCTCTCTCCTCCATCTCTTTCCTCCCATCTCTCTCGTCCATCTCTCCTCCATATCTATCCTTCATCTCTCTCATCTCTCCTCATCTGCTCCGTCTATGTCTATTAAATGCTCTCTCTCAGTCTCTATCTATCCGTCACGCTACCTCTCCTCGTCTCTCTCATCTCTCACTCATCTCTGCTCCATCTCTCCTCCATCTCTCCATCTCTCGTATCTCTCCTCCAATATTCTCCAATCTATATCGGCTCTCTCCATCATCACTCTCATCCATCTCTCTTACTCATCTCTCTCCTCCATCTCTATCCAAAATGTGTGGTCAAATGTATATAAATATACTTATTCATTTGAAATTGTATATTAATCGGTCTTAATATAATATTAATAAATACTTGTGGTCATTTAGTATGTGTTAATAAAGTGTACTTAATATGCCCATGTAAATAAATGTGTAATAAAATTATATGTAAATAAATATATGTAAATAAGTATATAAAATATAAATAAAATGTCTTAATAAAATTAAACTGTAAATAAAATGTATTTAATAAAGTAATAATCGTTCAAATATATGTAATAAATTATATATATAAATATATATATCATATAATATACATAATAATAAATATATGTTAAAATATGTCATAAAATAATAATAAAATGTATAAATACGTGTAACTAATAAAATATATAAATAAGTATATATATCATATAATAATAAATATGTCCTCTGTCATAATAATAAATATATATAAATAAATATAACCATCATCTGTCATCTTGTCTCTCTCTTAAATGCTCCATCATAAATATATAATAAATCTCAT
The DNA here is from genome assembly GCF_020615455.1 of Coregonus clupeaformis. Lineage (NCBI taxonomy): Eukaryota > Metazoa > Chordata > Actinopteri > Salmoniformes > Salmonidae > Coregonus > Coregonus clupeaformis. The sequence goes on along the minus strand of NW_025533481.1, from coordinate 3,940 downwards.
ATATGTATGTATTTAGTGTTATGCACCAATCTTAAACAATGCAAATATATGTAATAAAATTATGTAAATAAAATTAACCCATAAAAATAAAATGTACATTAGTATGTAATAAAATTATGTAAATCGTGATATATCAGTCATATAATAATAAAATTAAATAACTGCTTTATGTAATAGAAACTAATAATAAAATCTTATTAAATAAAATATATATAATAAATATATAAGTATAATAAACAATATATATAAATCTAAATATAATAAAATATGTAATCATGCCAAATATATATATAAATATACCAAGCTCATGTCATTGTTTCTTGTCCTCAGTCATATCTCTATCTCTCCTCCATCTCTCACCTCCATCTCTCTCCTCCATCTCTCTCCTCCATCTCTCCATCCCTCTCCTCCATCTCTCTCCTCCATCTCTTCTCAATCTCTCTTCTCCAACTCTCTCCTCCATCTCTCTCCTCCATCTCTCTCCTCCATCTCTCCTCATCTCTCTCCTCCATCTCTTTTCTCAATCTCTCTCTATATTCTCTCCTCTATCTCTCCTCCATCTATATAATAAAATATATGTGTCCATATATCATATATAATATATTATATAAATACAAATATATATCTAATATGTTTTGTAAATGTCTTGAAAATTTTAAATATGTCTCCTGTGTCTAATAAATTAAACCATCATATGTAATAAATTATAATCATATATTATATATTTAAATTAAATAAAATATGTCAGTCTGTCATAAATATATATCCTCTCTTATATATTATATCATATATGTCGTCTCTTCCTAACATACTTTCTATACTCCAAAATCTATATTAGATTATAAATATAATTCCCGTCTCTTTCTATTATATAAGCATAAATATCTCTCACATATCTATCTTTCATATCGTCTCTGCTCCATCTCTGTCCTTCAATATATCATCCCCCTCTCCCTGTCTCTCTCCATCTCTCCTCCATCTCTGCTCCATCTCTCTTCCATCTCTCTCCATCTCTCCTTATCTCTCTCCTCCAACTCTTCTCCATCTCTCTCCTCCAGCTCTCTCCATATCTCTCCTTCATCTCTCTCCTCTTTCTCTCCTCCATCTCTCACCTCCATCTCTCTCCTCCATCTCTCTCCTCCATCTCTCCATCCCTCTCCTCCTTCTCTCTCCTCCATCTCTCTCCTCCATCTCTTCTCCATCTCTATCATATTATTTATATATATGATTTTCATCTTGTCAATATAATAATAATAACCATAGCATCATATAAATGCAAACTTTGTAAGTGTAATAATAAAATATATATATCTTAATATATATCATATATATAAATATATATACTTAAATCTTTTAATAATAATATTATATCATTATATATAAATATATATAATAAATTATATATATCTATCTCTGCCATAAATATCTTATATTAATATATATATATCATATATTATCATCTTAACCAAATGCTCATTAAGCAAAGTATGTAGATGTAATAAGTATGAGCCATAAAATCATTATGTAATTCTCTGTAGTATATAGTCAGTATAAAGTAATAAATATATAATAAAAATTGTCATTAAATCTATGTGGCCAAATGTAAATAAATAAAAATTATTAAAGCAAGTATCTGTGTTTAGTATATATAACCAGTGTGCATCATCTGGCTGCACATATATATGTGTATCAAATATATATAAGTGTGTCATCATATAAATAATAATAAATATATATATCTATATGTTTAAATATTTGTGTTATATATATCTAAAGTATCATGTCTCTATATAATATATATATATTATATATATAAATATATACATATATATTATCGTCATATATTATATTTAAAATATGCCCATTAATGATATATATCTTTGTCTCATATGTCTCTACAACAGCATACATCTATATACTCATCTCTCTCACTCCAATCTGCTTAAGTATATATCCATCTGTCTCCTCCATCTTTGTCTAATCTGTTATAAATGCTCTGTCATTTAAATCTCCTCAAATATATATAAATATTAATATTATAAATATAATATATATGTATCTAAATATAAATCAAATATATCCTTGGCTCTCATCATGTCTCTATCTTCTGTAAAATGCCTTATTATTCAAATATATATATCAGTCTCTGTCATATTCATATTGCCTCTTTCTCATCATCTATATCTAATAAATGTATAAATAATAAATATATATCTAAAAATCTCTCTCCATTCTGTGTCTCTATAATAACATATCCTCTGCTCATCAGCTCTCCTGCATATCTCCTCCATCTCTTATATGTCTCATCATCCTATATCCGTCTCACATTAATGTATCATCATACATGTTGGCTCTGTGTAAAATTATATATAAATCGTCTCTGCTCCCATCTGTAATGTTTGTCTTATTCTCAGTGCTCTGTCATCTGTCTTACCATCTCATTATATCTATCATCTCTGTATCTAAATATATAATCCATCATATAATATATATAATATATGTCATCTTCTTTATTAATGTCTGTCGTTAAATATATATATCGATATGTAAAGTATATATATATGTAATATGTACTCTATATCAATATATAATCAAACATATAATAAACATATTATGTATATATATACTTGTGTATAAATATATATATCAAATATATAATAAATATATATATAAAATATATGTGTCTTATATTTTCATTATAACATCTATCATGTATCAATCTCTATAACAATCTCCTCATCATCTCTCTCATCATCTCTCATCCATGTCTATTTAAATAACATGCTGCATCTCATCATGCATCTCTATCTATCCATCTCTCCTCCATGTATATCTCATCTTAGCTTCATCTCTCTCCTCAAACTCTATCCTTCATCTCTCTCTCAATCTCTCCTCCATCTCACTCTTCACCTCTCTCCTCCCAGGCTCTCTATCTATCTGTCATCTCTCTCTCTCATCTCTATATTCCATCTCTACATTTGTGTATATAAATAAAATTTATATATCATTCTGTATATTTAATCACTATATCTCACATATAACAGCAAAACAGCCTATATTTGTTTTCTGTCATCAAGTGTGTATATAACCTGTAATAAAATATATCACATAAATGTCTATACAATAAATATAAATAAATGTACAAAAGTATATATAAAATATATATATAGTATGTATAAATATATATTTATCGGCTCTGTAAATATATATAATAAATATATATAATAAATATATATAATATATATAAATGTTTTAATAATAATATATTAAATGCTCTGTGTTTAAATATATATATCATATACAAATCGTATATAAATATAAATATATAATAAAATATCTGTATCAAAATCTATCATCAATCTCTGTCATTTAGATAATAAATGTAGGCAATAAAATTATATAATAAAATTTCATCTTATATTTTAAATATATATATCAGGTCATTTGTCATCAAATGCAAATGTTTTGCACTCTGTATCGATATATAAATAAAATATATAACATCATATCACGTCTATCCATCTCTCTCCATCTATTATCTATCACTCCAGCTCTTCTCTCATCTCTCTCTCCCAAAACCTATATATCTCTCTCCTCCATCTCCTCCTCATCTCATCTCCTTCCATCTCCCTCCATCTCTCTCCTCATCTATATCTATATCTCTATCAATATCTCTCTCCTCCATCTCTCTCATCTGTCATCTGTCTTGTCTGTCCTTGATCTCTCTCCTATGTCTCTCTAATATATATCATATATATCAATGCCTGTGTATTATATCGTCCTCTCATCAAATATATGGCGTATATGTAAATAATCTCTTTCCATCTCTGTCTTGTCCTGTCATCAGTGTGTAAAAATGCCAATAGCCACTCATATCATCATCTCATATCATCAAATCATATGTCATAAATATATCTTTGTGTCTTAATGATACGTGGCT
>NW_025533480.1:1267500-1449674 GCF_020615455.1 Coregonus clupeaformis | reverse complement strand
AATTCACCCCCCTTGGCATTTTTCCTATTTTGTTGCCTTACAACCTAGAATTAAAATTGATTTTTGGGGGGTTTGTATCATTTGATTTACACAACATGCCTACCACTTTGAAGATGCAAAATATTTTTTATTGTGAAACAAACAAGAAATAAGACCAAAAAACTGAAAACTGGAGCGTGCATAACTATTCACCCCCCTGGAAGACTGAAAGAGCTTTCCCTCAAGAATTTCCCTGTATTTAGCACCATCCATCATTCCTTCAATTCTGACCAGTTTCCAAGTCCCTGCCGATGAAAAACATCCCCACAGCATGATGCTGCCACCACCATGCTTCACTGTGGGGATGGTGTTCTCGGGGTGATGAGAGCTGTTGGGTTTGCGCCAGACATGGCATTTTCCTTGATGGCCAAAAAGCTCAATTTTAGTCTCATCTGACCAGAGTACCTTCTTCCATATGTTTGGGGAGTCTCCCACATGCTTTTGGTGAACACCAAACATGTTTGCTTATTTTTTTCTTTAAGCAATGGCTTTTTTCTGGCCACTCTTCCATTAAGCCCAGCTCTGTGGAGTGTACGGCTTAAAGTGGTCCTATGGACAGATACTCCAATCTCCGCTGTGGAGCTTTGCAGCTCCTTCAGGGTTATCTTTGGTCTCTTTGTTGCCTCTCTGATTAATGCCCTCCTTGCCTTGTCCGTGAGTTTTGGTGGCCGGCCCTCTCTTGGCAGGTTTGTTGTGTTGCCATATTCTTTCCATTTTTTAATAATGGATTATTTAATTTTTTTACCCCCTTTTTCGTGGTATCCAATTGATAGTTACAGTCTTGTCCCACCACTGCAACTCCCGTACGGGCACGGGAGAGGCGAAGGTCAAGAGTCGTGCGTCCTCCGAAACACAACCCAACCGAGCCACACTGCCCGCTTAACCCGGAAGCCAGCCGCAATGTGTTGCAGGAAACACCGAGACCGAGTCACCGTGCACTGCGCCCGGCCCGCCACAGGAGTAGCTAGTGCACGATGGGACAAGAACATCCCTGCTGGCCAAACCCTCCCCTACCCTGGGCCAATTGTGCGCCGCCCCATGGGTCTCCCCGTCGCGGCCGGCTGCAACAGAGCCTCGAACCAGGATCTCAAGTGGCACAGCTAGCATTGCGATGCAGTGCCTTAGACCACTGCGCCACTCGGGAGGCCCAATAATGGATTTAATGGTGCTCGGTGGGATGTTCAAAGTTTCAGATAATTTTTTATAACCCAACCCTGATCTGTACTTCTCCACAACTTTGTCCCTGACCTGTTTGGAGAGCTCCTTGGTCTTCATGGTGCCACTTGCTTGGTGATGCCCCTTGCTTAGTGGTGTTGCAGACTCTGGGGCCTTTCAGAACAGAACAGGTGTATATATACTGAGATCATGTGACAGATCTTGTGACACTTAGACTGCGCACAGGTGGACTTTATTTAACTAATTATGTGACTTCTGAAGGTAATTGGTTGCACCAGATCTTATTTAGGGGGTTCATAGTAAAGGGGGTGAATACATATACACGCACCACTTTTCTTTATTTAATTTTTTGAAACAAGTTATTGTTTTCATTCCACTTCACCAATTTGGACTATTTTGTGTATATCCATTACATGAAATCCAAATAAAAATCATTTGAAATTACAGCTTGTAATGCAACAAAATTGGAAAAATCTTAAGGGGGATGAATACTTTTGCAAGGCACTGTAAGTGTCATGCTTTAACTGTGATGTGATGGATGTGACTGAGCTGTACTCTGGTCAAGTCTACTTCCCACCTACCACCACCACAACCAAATCCCTCTGTGAGATATCTGTGAGTGAACTGGGTAATTCTAAACCATCCCCTTAATTTTGAAGAGCCATATCAACAACACCATCTTAGACAGAAACCAGGAGTCTCCTATTCTAACCCTCTTGGTGTTCTAGAGATGCCTTACTTACGACGAGATGTCTAGGTCTGTCTGTGTGTAATAAATATGAGTGTCTATACAGTGTGTTTGCCTCTAGTGTAAATATAGCTCTCTTTTAGACTCTGAGCCTGCAGCTAGCTCAGTGTAAGGACAGTGTGATATAATAGGAATCGGTAGTGGTGGGGTTCAGCTCAGCTTGGCTCCTCAAGACCACACATTCCTGTCTGAGTGGAGAGAGGAGAGAGGAGACAACCCTTCTCGTGCCTCAGTGTTCTCCTATCCAGGAGGCTAGGCTACACTATAAGAGATCTCGTTTCTGTGCATATTTCTGCTGGCTGTTATTATTAGCATGGCAGAGGGCCAGCGGTCCGTCCGGGACGGGTTGCAACTCTGTGTGGCCCCCCCAAGGTGATAGTGGGGTCCAGAAGCCATTGATCTCCATAAAGCACAGGTATATCTCTCTTCTCCTACTCCTATCTGTCAATGGGCCCCATCCACACTCAACATCCATTCGCAAACAAAACAAAATCTCAATAGAGCTCAGTAGCATAGCCATTTTTGTCAGTGAAACATCTTGAGCGTTGGCGGTTTGTTAAATTATGTCAACTCAGTGGTGCTTGTCTGTCAGGACAGGAGGCCGTTCCTTCTCTTCTTCTCTCCTCCTCCCTGTGGCTCTGACTTCTGACTCTGCTGCCAGGCATTCCAGGAAACACTAGAGCTCTAGGAGACATAACAAAGCACTCACTCTCTTTCTCACTTTCTCTTCCTCCCTCTCTCTCTCTCTCTCTCTCTCTCTCTCCCTTCTATCTTTCTTTCTCCCTCTGCCTGTCTATCTGTCCCCCCTCTCTCTCTCTCTGTCTCTGTCTCACTCACTCTGTCTTGTCCAGTCTTGGAAGCCTCATGGTTAGTTTTCTCATGAGTGTCTTAACTATTTTTGTATAATGGCGCATTGCCTCAGTTATACAATTTACGACTATAAAGTATTTTTACGTGACTACTAATGCTACATCACTGACACAACTCTATGTAAGAACACTACTCCTCTCTTCAACATGAGGTGACTTTTACTGCCAACGAAGAATAAAATTCAGCTTTAGAGGTTAATGTATGGTATTTAAACCGTCTAATTCCCAAATCTATTAGAATAACACATCTCAGACAACCATGAAATTGTAAATAATTAAGTAGTTGGTTTAGCAGAGTGCTCAGGTTCGCTTTATAGGGGTTCGTTCAGTTTTAGCTAACGGCAAAACTGGAAATGAGATTACTCTGTAAACTTAAGTATAATGGGAACAAATCCAAAACCTTGTTGGTTTCTTTTCTGCTAGTAATCTGCTCAGAAGGAAAGCCATCTCCTTTTCACATGACACCCATCCACCTGTGCCACCTCTGAACATGCACACACAAGCACACACAAGCACACACACACCTTATTCACTTCTAGCCTGTTCCCTCTGTTTATGTATTGAGCCTGAGTGACTGGTATTTCATTTCAGACGGGCTCAAACCCCAGGCCAGGCAGGTGTGGTGTACCATTACTGGTCATTAACTTTAACCTGAACTAATGGCTGCTCTTTATCCAAGGTGGTCCCCCAGATGTCTGTCATAGTAAATGGGTGGCACAGAGCTTTAGGGCCCAGACCAGTCAGACACCCCCTCCTCCGTCCCAGGGAACCTGCCAACCCGTGGCAGACATAGACACAGGCCTCCCCCTAACAAGCCTCCATTGTTATACTTTTTCTTGGGTTTTGTTTCTCAGCTGCTGAGTTCATTAAAGCAGCACTTAATGAGGCCTGCCAGCTTGTCACCCCCAACCCCCCTCTCTCTTCTAACCCTCACCCCTAGTACCCAACCCTATCCATTCCAGATCTCCAACCACACCCCTTCTACCCTCCTCATCCCCCTCCTCACCCCTATTCATCCAAACCCTCTACCCTACTCAACTACAGTGAGGGAAAAAAGTTTTTGATCCCCTGCTGATTTTGTACGTTTGCCCACTGACAAAGAAATTATCAGTCTATAATTTTAATGGTAGGTTTATTTGAACAGTGAGAGACAGAATAACACAAAACAAAATCCAGAAAAACGCATGTCAAAAATGTTATAAATTGATTTGCATTTTAATGAGGGAAATAAGTATTTCAACCCCTCTCAATCAGAAAGATTTCTGGCTCCCATGTGTCTTTTATACAGGTAACGAGCTGAGATTAGGAGCACACTGTTAAAGGGAGTGCTCCTAATCTCAGCTTGTTACCTGTATAAAAGACACCTGTCCACAGAAACAATCAATCAATCAGATTCCAAACTCTCCACCATGGCCAAGACCAAAGAGCTCTCCAAGGATGTCAAGGACAAGATTGTAGACCTACACAAGGCTGGAATGGGCTACAAGACCATCGCCAAGCAGCTTGGTGAGAAGGTGACAACAGTTGGTGCGATTATTCGCAAATGGAAGAAACACAAAAGAACTGTCAATCTCCCTCGGCCTGGGGCTCCATGCAAGATCTCACCTCGTGGAGTTGCAATGATCATGAGAACGGAGGAATCAGCCCAGAACTACACGGGAGGATCTAGTCAATGATCTCAAGGCAGCTGGGACCATAGTCACCAAGAAAACAATTGGTAACACACTACGCCGTGAAGGACTGAAATCCTGCAGCGCCCGCAAGGTCCCCCTGCTCAAGAAAGCACATATACAGGGCCGTCTGAAGTTTGCCAATGAACATCTGAATGATTCAGAGGAGAACTGGGTGAAAGTGTTGTGGTCAGATGAGACCAAAATGGAGCTCTTCGGCATCAACTCAACTCGCCGTGTTTGGAGGAGGAGGAATGCTGCCTATGACCCCAAGAACACCATCCCCACCGTCAAACATGGAGGTGGAAACATTATGCTTTGGGGGCGTTTTTCTGCTAAGGGGACAGGACAACTTCACCGCATCAAAGGGACGATGGACGGGCCATGTACCGTCAAATCTTGGGTGAGAACCTCCTTCCCTCAGCCAGGGCATTGAAAATGGGTCGTAGATGGGTATTCCAGCATGACAATGACCCAAAACACACGGCCAAGGCAACAAAGGAGTGGCTCAAGAAGAAGCACATTAAGGTCCTGGAGTGGAGTTTTGACATGCGTTTTTCTGGATTTTGTTGTTGTTATTCTGTCTCACTGTTCAAATAAACCCACCATTAAAATTATAGACTGATCATGTCTTTGTCAGTGGGCAAACGTACAAAATCAGCAGGGGATCAAATACTTTTTTCCCTCACTGTACCTCACACCCACCCACCCACAAAACCAACCCTTTAATCTACTCCCATCTCACCCAACGTCATACGTCCACACCCCTTCCCTCTTCCACCCACTCCACCCCACTCCTCTTCCGAAACCTCCACCCCACCCAATCGCAAGTGTACAATCTATTCAACCCATCTCACTCAGACAGAGTTAGCCTGGTCTTGTTTTAGCTAGCTAGCAGAACGCTCCTCCTCATGAAGACGAGTCTGCATTAATCTGATGAGCCATTAGTGCTAACGGGCTTGTAATTAAGAAGCGCTCACGCTTCATTAATGATTGTGCTCACTTTGTTTAGTCTAACCATGCATTGCGTAATTAAACAGCGGAGCCTAGCAGATCTGCTCCATTGTCTTTGGGTAGCCTAGCATCACACTTGTTATCGAGTTGCTTGTTTAGAGTTGTTGTTGTGTTGACATAGTGTCCTCATCTTGGCATGGTCTACTCATTACTACGACGATCGTGACAGAAAAACCCACCATACCAAGACCAAGCAGCGTGTCCAGGAGCAGGCAGCCTGGACGTGGGAGCAGATCTTGGACGGGCAGGGGTCCTGGACCTGGGAGGAAATCCTGGCCGGGATGGATCGCCGGCCATGGAGTGAGACGGTGGAGGCGCGCCGTAGAGAGGAGCTACGGCGTGATCAGGGTCAGTCGTCCGGACGGTCGTGAGGCAACCCCAGAAATTTTTTTAGGAGGGGGCACACGGCATGGACGACGGGGCTGACGGAGGAGAAAAGGGGGCGGATCCAGAAGGCCACCAGGCCAGGGGTACACCGCCCTGTACGTCCGTGCGGATGCCTCACACAGAGTGTGTGAGGGTAGGCATTCAGCCAGGACGGGTGGTGGCCGCTATTCACTCCAGGCCTCCTATCCGTCTCCACAGCCCGGTTCGGCCTGTCCCTGCTCCACGCACCAAGCCTACGGTGTGCGTCGCCAGCCCAGTCCGGCCTGTCCCTGCTCCACGCACCAAGCCTACGGTGTGCGTCGCCAGCCCGGTCCGGCCTGTCCCTGCTCCACGCACCAAGCCTACGGTGTGCGTCGCCAGCCTGGTCCGGCCTGTCCCTGCTCCACGCACCAAGCCTACGGTGTGCGTCGACAGCCCAGCCCGGCCTGTCCCTGCTCCACGCACCAAGCCTACGGTGTGCGTCGCCAGACCGGTCCGGCCTGTTCCTGCTCCACGCACCAAGCCTACGGTGTGCGTCGACAGCCCAGCCCGGCCTGTCCCTGCTCCACGCACTAAACCTACGGTGCGCGTCGCCAGCCCGGTCCGGCCTGTTCCTGCCACCCGCACCAAGTCTACGGTGCGCGTCGCCAGCCCGACCCGGCCTGTTCCTGTCACCCGCACCAAGTCTACGGTGCGCGTCGCCAGCCCGACCCGGCCTGTTCCTGCCACTCGCACTAAGCCTACGGTGTGCGTCGACAGCCCAGCCCGGCCTGTCCCTGCTCCACGCACCAAGCCTACGGTGTGCGTCGACAGCCCAGCCCGGCCTGTCCCTGCTCCACGCACTAAACCTACGGTGCGCGTCGCCAGCCCGACCCGGCCTGTTCCTGCCACCCGCACCAAGTCTACGGTGCGCGTCGCCAGCCCGACCCGGCCTGTTCCTGCCACCCGCACCAAGTCTACGGTGCGGCCAGCCCGACCCGCCTGTTCGCCACTGCACCAAACCCCGCCGCCAGCCGCGCCTGTTCCTGCCACTCGCACTAAGCCAGGGGGTGCGAGAGTCAGCCTGGTAAGGCCCGTTCCTCCTCCACGCACCAAGCCAGGGGTGCAAGTCGACAGACTGGACCAGGGGCACTATGGGGGGTGTATTGGAGGGTGGTGGTCAAGGCCGGAGCCAGAACCGCCGCCGAGGAGGTATGCCCGCCCAGCCCTCCCCTGTTTTGTTTAGTTGAGGCGCGGTCGCAGTCCGCGCCTTTAGGGGGGGGTACTGTCACACCCTGGCTCTGGGACTCATTATGTTGAGCCAGGGTGTGTTCATTCTATGTGTTCTGTTTCTATGTTGGGTGTTCTAGTTCGTCATTTTCTATGTTTGACTGAGTGACTCCCAATCAGAGGCAACGAGTGTCAGCTGTTTGCTGGTTGTCTCTGATTGGGAGCCATATTTAACTGTCTGTGTTTCACTTTGGGTTTGTGGGTTTTTGTTCCGTGTTCGGTCATTGTCACCGTGGACTTCACGAGTCGTGTTTTGTTTTGTTTAGAAACTTTAACTAATTAAAGTCATGTTTGTTTCTCACGCTGCGCCTTGGTCTACTCATTACTACGACGATCGTGACAGATGTCAGCCATTTTCGATGCGTTGATCTTCAGCTTTAATCAGATTCCATTGCCTTCTTCTGTATGGAGCAATGACATGTGAAATGGAAAAGAAATGGAAGGGGAGATCTGCTTGCTGCTCGGCTCCTCTCGTTGCTTGTAATACATTCCTGAGCAACCCTCAGAGGCTTGTATGAAAATGCCTGAATATGCTTCTGATTACAAGGGAGAGAGTACACTCAATAAATGCACTCTTAAACAATTACTACTGCTCCTAATACCAGCCAGAACACAGACCCCAGACTGGGCTGGCTAATTCAGGTGGGTAACATTACTAGAGACAATTTGAAGGTCTGCACCTTTAAAACATAACATTTGGCTCCAACAGGAGAAATGGCAGCCGTCATCACTTCGGATTGCTGCTGTGCTGTGCAAGGGAGTGTTGTCCAATGCTGTGGCCCTGATCCAGACAGGTCAGAATGATCCAACTCAGTCTAACTGTATTGATACCGTAGATCCAAAGTCACATATTTTGAACTGAAGTAACACAATCAACATAATGAACCGACAAAGTTTGTTACATATATATTTTTTTTAAAGGTAACTACATACGTACTTAGATTCTCTTCCACTAAAGTGTTACTCAAAGTACAGTAGTGTTACAACTTGCGCAGCACGTCAGCATCCTGTGTCATACCAGTCAGAGCCTAGACTTGTGTGACACACCGATGAGCAATATCCTCATCTCTCGTGTGCTCTCACAGTAAGGAGGGTCAGCAATAAAATGCAGAATCCTGTCTATAGAACCGTACGCCTGCATAACTCGAAGTTTCACAGACACACAAATCATCCATTGATGTCAATCGGAGAACTCAATGACGCAAATCCTCCAGTTTCTCGAATTAATAGATACCACTCTGCGTGTCTGAGCATGAGGTAAATCCAATGGCTGTATATGAATGGTAAATCCCCTCGTTACCTAAGAGCCTGATTCCTCCAGACGCTCTGTCCCATGAGAGCCAGCATTCATCATGAAATCACACTCCCCCTCGCTCTCACCACCTCCACCATCCATGCAGTACCACACACACACATACGCGCACACACACACATACAAATATTATGAAGTAACTGGTTCTAACATGTTAAAACGTGGGCAAAAATTCAGTAAACTGAAAATTCTGTGTTTGCTAAATTTTTCTCATACGTTAATTCAACTAGAAATTATTATTTTGGCTGTGGAACTAGTTACACACAGTGCTTTTAACATACAACATTTTCAACGTACATATTTGACACACGATTACATTGTGCATGTGTTCATTTATACAATAATTAGTATTCAACATGTCCTCACCTGGGATTTGAACTCACAACTACTCAGTTCACAGCGTTCTAATCTTCCTGCTACGCCACCATATCTGTGTCAATAACTGATTTCACCTGTATTGCTACACATTGGATTTAAAAGTAAACCTCAGATCTGTTAAAAGTACACTCAAGAAAATTTATTTTATTTATCATAGTGATTAAGGAATAACATTAAAACAAAGTAATATGCCCCACCAACAACTATACAGAAAAACCTAAAATAAGTAAATAAGTAAATCAAATCAATGATGAGAGAACAGTCAGATGAACTGATAATTGACTCAGACATGGTGGCGTAGCAGGATGCTCGTAATGCCATGAACCAAGAGGTTGTGAGTTTCAATCCCAGGTGAGGACATGTTGAATAATAGTTACTGTGAAAATGCACAAGGTAATTGTGTGTCAAATATGTATGTTGAAAACATTGTAAAAAGTGTTTAACTAGTTCCACAGCCTTTGTTAGGTAAGATTCCAAAAATAATAATTTCTTGTTAAATGAGCATATGAGACAAATTGAGCAAAGACATAATTTGAAGTTGACAGAACTTTTGCCTACGTTTTCTAATGTTGGGCCAACTAAAAATGTTACGTTCAGGTAACACTTTGACCGAAAAGTTCAGTAAACAAAAAAAAGGCTGTGGAACCAGTTATTTAATAATAATTAGTTGAACAACTAGATTTGCGGGCGTTACATTTTTTAAAAGTGCACACACACGCACACACACACGCGCACAAGCACACATGTCTGTTCCCTCATAGCCGTGTCGCTATTCATAGACACTCTCTCCATCTCCAAACACATGACCTCACTGGTCCCCTACTCAATAGCATCTTTCACGCACACTGTTGGGATTTACCTCACTATATTACCTATAGGACCTTTAATTGCTCCAGTAACCTAAAATATGGGACTTTTAAAAAGGTGATTTGAAGGCCTTGATTAGCTATGTTTGTTTAGTTTTGGGGGCTGAGGAGGGGCGGCGAGAGGAGGAGGGAGGAGAGGGAGAGAAGGAGGAATGTTAGCTGGCTGTAAAGGGGGGGCGTGAAGAGACTTAGTGCCGGTGGACTGGTCGAAGCACTAGGCATGTCTGTGGTCCCTATGGGAAGACGCCAAAGGCAAACACAGAGCAAATCAGCTCGCAGAGACATTTCCTGTGCTTGTTTTATCAGATGAGGAAAGAAGCCCAGGGGCAAAAGTCCTGCTCAACAATGTTACACACTTTCAGCCCGCCGTCGTTTTGGGAACTGAACATAACACATCTTTGGAGAATGACATAAGTAGTAGTGTATGAGTCTCGGGGTAGTGAACTGAACACACACTCCCACGATCACCCCCACCCTTCAGAGCTATACCTTGGGGGTGAAAAATTTACTTTTACCTTATAAGACTTGGGTTGAGTAAGCCAAGGGTTCCTGTACCGTCGCCCATCCACTAAAAAGAGAGTTGGTTGTGTTGTGAGTGAATTGGATGTGAAAATATCCTTATACAGCTGGTGGACTTCTGGAGGCCTCGCTGCCTGCCAACTGGCATTTGATAGGTAAATGTGCCAATTATCAACACAGTCTGCCATGCTACCAATTAGGGAATCTGGCCTTGAATGATAGCACTTCAAAGTCTGAGAAATGTGGGAGAGGTTTGATCTAACAGGCCTTCTAATCTGAGCCACAGCAAAAAGAACGAGTGTCAGCGTTCTTCTTCATCACCAGGGAGAAATCCAGACTCTTCGTTCCCCAGAAGAGTTCTACTACTGCCAGGGTCTCTCCATACCAAGGACTGAGGAGACATACGAGCCTGGTTTGGCACGGGTTCTAAAGCAATGCAGAACCTTTCCATTGCAACCTGGCTGGTTAATGAAGAACAACAAACAGAATATAAAGTTCAATTACAGAGAGGATTTCATGCCATGACAGGAAAGATTAAAAAGGAGAGTGAGATGAATTTTGTATTTATATATTACTAACAAAACATCTGTAAGTATTGCATATTTGCTGGGTCCTAAATAAACTAAATCTAGAGTTTCAGCTGGCCGCTCTTACTTCACAAATTAGGAATGCCCCATTTGCCCCCATTTTTTGATCGTCACCAGTTAAGAGTTAAGCAGATTCCTGTTTTTTTCTCATATTTTCCAAATGTGCTCCAACTTTACCATATTATACAACTTACTGTGCGGTTCTGGATACAGTGCATTCAAATTACATGCTATCATATTCAAAGCAGAAAATAAATAACAGTGAGTATGCTGTGGCCAGAGTCCAGGGCAGAATCCCTTGAGGTTTAGTTCCATGTCAATCATCCTCCACTTCAAAAGAACTGAACGCTCCACGAGAACAGTTGTCGAGAGGACCCAAATTTGAGCTTTGTGCTCCAATTAGATTTCACCCTTGGAGACATTGATGATGTTGACTCTTTTGATCAAAGACGAAGAAGAGACATCTTTGTTGTGTAACTGATAGCATATAAAGATGTCTCCTCGATCCCGCAAATATATCTTGAGGCAGCAAATCTGCATAAAATCAAGCCAAGTGGCAATTAACTGAACTATGCAAAATATGCTTGACATACTTTAAGTCGTCTATTATAAGACAAACCAGAAAATGTGCTCTGGCGAACTCAGAGAACACTGTGCATGTTTGGATTTACATGTCAACATGTAATAATTTAAAACTCCTTGCAGAACATTTGGCAAACATAAATTGAATATATTATCGGTAAACAATGGTAATAACAAAAATGAACAAACTACTAGTTTGTGTTACACAATTTCCTCTGCAGGTTCTCTTTTTTCATACTTCAGTTTAGTTGGCAGCCTCTCTCAGTGGTGGTAATAGTAACTGCAGGCTGCAGCAGAGATATAACGAACTTCTGGAACTGAATACTGCAGTGGATTAAAGCTCTGCCTCGCATCACAGAGGCACTGCAGAACTCTTTGTCTGCATTTACACAGGCAGTCCAATTCTGATATTTTCACTAATTGGTCTTTTGACCAATCAGATCAGCTCTGAAAAATATCTGATATGAAAAGATCTGATGGGATTGGTCAAAATCGGGCTGCCTGTGTAAACGCAGCCAGAGAGACTCAGAGAGACACACAGAAAAATAAAATGAGAGATATTTCTCATGAATCCTAAGAGGACGCCACCTTTAAAAGACATTATGCTTCAACTAGCCTTCTCTCAAATATAACTGTGTCTAACAAATAGCCTTTTCTCATAACCACAGTGTCTCCAGGCACTCCTTTAAAGAGAGAGGGCCTGGATTCACATTGTCTTTAATAACTTTATCAGCTTCTCAACCCTGAAGACAGTGGTAGTGATTCCAGAGTAAAATGTGTGTTTTCACACCTGCAGGGACCTTGAACACAAGTAGCTCAGGTCAGTCAGAGAGCAATGAAAAGTTATCTAGTACAGTTAAAGGGATCTACTATATTGTTTGTAAATCCAAACGCTGCATCAAAGCCCTGCCCTTGGCCACAATCTATCGTATGCTCCAGGGTCAAGCCTCAAGTCTATGTCCAAGTTCCATCCCAAAGTTCCAACCTTCAGCCAACTAGGCCTAAACTCCCTTCTCTAGTCCTTGAGGGCGTATTTTCCTCCCTTCACCACTGGTCTGAAGCCATCTTTACGTCTTTTTGAGTAATGATTAAGGTAATGGAAGAACTGATCCTGAAACAGTCTGTAAATGAAGGGCAGAGAGAGCAGAGTAACTACAACCTGTACTACACAGGGCACACCAGACTCCGGAAACCCAGGGCAGTGTTCCCTACATCCTGCCCGGGCCCTAGCCCATGCCAAACCCTTGTTATCACTGTGCAGAATTACCTCCAGATCCCCACCTCCCCCCGCACAGCACAGCGCATTACCCAGGCTCTTTATACGCTAAAGAAAAGAAGCCGAAAGAGGCAAAAAAAGAGGCAGAAGTAGACGAAAAAACTAAGCCTGGCTGTTATGCATTCCAAAGGCTATTCCAATCGTCTGTCAGCAGGGTCAATCTGTTCCTTATAAGGCAAGGGCATTCCCCTCATATTTTCCAAACACTGCAGTGTTATCAGATACAGCTTCATGGACAATTACTGTGCTGTCTAGCTTGGAGCATTCTGCAGCTCCATAGCCCCCTAACCCCCTTTTCTACCGTTCACTCACTTCACAGTAACTACTATGTAATCAACCTGAGATCAAATGGAAGGCTGAGATAAAGTACGTTGAAATAAAAAGAGGTAGTTGGCTGGTTGGCCCAAGGGATGGTGGGATTGCACAGGACATGATACCTTCAAACTACGTGGGTGGGTTCATTTGGAGTTATTGCACATCTTACTGCAATGCTTTACTGTACCACAATGTGGTGAGATGAGAGAGAGAGACGAGGTTCTTGGAATACCACACACTGTTTGGACAGTGTTGAATCAGTGAGTGGCCTTCTAAAGCCCATGATAACATTAGCGTTTCCTGTTACTTTGATAAACTTAGATATCAAGTTGATTACTCAGATTAATCATGGTTTAACTGGGCTCAACTGGTGCTGTGTAGCATCAGCTAGATCTACATAGGGATTAGGATTCCAGCCAACCCAGTGCAGATGGTTAGGCCTATCCCTGATGAGGGCCAAGGCTGTCATTTGGACCCCCAGTGGAGAGGACCTGACCTGATGGATCCTTTGCTTTCATGACATCCCTTGGCTCAGGCAATTGAAGACAGCTAGTATTAGTCTACAAGAGCCAGTAAAATCCCACGCCACAGCGCTAGGCCACAGTTTATAGCAGAAGAATGTCCAGTGCTGGCAATGCCTTGCCACAAATATTTTGGGATGACAGCAAATTAAAGGAAAGTGCTTTTATGTGGAAAATGATCTATTTTGTGTAAAGTAGAATGTTGTTTTGTATAACTTTAGATATTATTTACATTTTAGTCATTTAGCTGACGCTCTTATCCAGAGCGACTTACAGTAGTGAGTGCATACATTTTCATAGTAGTCCCCCGTGGGAATCGAACCCACAACCCTGACGTTGCACCGCCATGCTCTACCAACTGCGCTACACGGGACTATATTATCCAGTTAAAACGAATGCATTCGTAACCCAATTATTTTTTATAGGTGTAATTTATCCTAAAATTAGCCCACTGGCAAAACAATCAAAAGCATAATTAAATCATCACATAACACATTTCCTGAAATTGTCAATTAATATGCAGCCTAAGTATTGTCTCTTATAATGGAGAGCGGCACCCATCCCTCTCCATGAGTTTGGAGACTGCCTCCTCATATTTGTCTGATAAGAATCTATGTCAGGGGGCCATTCCAGAATTCACATCCAGATCGGTAATAGGTTTTCTAAAGTGATTAGCCATATAATAAAACATGTTATACTCGATAACAACAACCACATTTGATTACCATGCATAAATGATCAATATCGACTCTTTAATTCTTTATAGTTTAAGTTTAGTTTAGTTTTTGAAAAAGTTCTAACCGCAGGATAGTCACATTATTGGGAATCTGCTGGGTGTGTACACCGTGTGCAGTTTGCTGTAAAGATCTATCATTTTAAAATGACATATCTAATAAATTGCAACATTGCATAGCCCAAAAAGAGCATCGCACGCGTTATAGTCTACGTTCGTGTGCACTACACAACATTTCACCAAGTCGGATAAACAACACAAACAACTTCGGAGGCGCAAAACTTACCTATAGAGTTCACAAAGTAAAGTATTGTTCTTTCGCCGGTTTAGAAAACAACCACGAAGCAGGCCAGTCTACGTAGAGGGACAGAATCTGTTTTCGGATCGGTCTGCTCCACAGTACTCAATAATAGGCTACTACAAAGCGTAAACCCCTCCCTTCAAAACATAATCGCACACATCTCTCATATGTTTACAGTTGGAGAGCCCTATGCATTGTCCATAGTCTGGTCCAAGTGCTACCAAGGCTATCTGTTTAAAAATTCACTTTGGCCAAACTTGTCTGTGTAAAACAAAAGTTAAAAACACAATGTCCATAACTTTGTAAAAAAGTGAGGAAATAAATGCACAAATTGAAAAAAAAAAATATATAAAAAAATCGATTCAGCCAAAATTGATTTGCAGAATGCCCTATTTTGGTTATCCTTCAAGGGGCCTCTGAAAGAAAATCCTCTGTCAGGAAAGATCATATGAAATGTTAATCTTGGCGAAAAGGGGGCCGTCTGCTCAAACAAACACTTAGAGACTGGCGTAAAACCTATTTAGAAAGAACTCAAAATATCCCCCATTCTTTTGATACATGCCGGGATTAACCAGGTAATAAAGTGAGACTTTTTACACATTCATGTATTACAGGGCACCTTTGAAGTTTTCTTTAGACAACATTCTTACTCATTCAGTTATGTAATAGCCTACATTAAAAAAAAAATCAATTTGGTTGAGATGTCATTCTTATCCTCCTAGTCCATTGTGACCTCTGCGAGCAAAATTACGTTGAAAAGCATATTTTCCAGATGTTGACATCAGGTGCATTTTAGGTACTGAATGAAAGGTGAAAATCTGTAATTTTCGGATGCCGAAAATACATATTTTCTGGAAATTGAAAATACTTAATTTACAGAAGTTCTCTGGGTAAGCACAATAATAATTTTGCAAGCCTCTTACTATAGGAAAGAGGAGCCAACTGATGATTGCAACATAATATTTATTATTGTTGTTGCCATCTGTCACATGTACTTATGTTCAGTTTTTCAAACACACTAAACTTGCAGTGATGCAGTTCAAAATAAAATAAACCAACAGATAGTTCAACTACAATAACATTGTTAGTAATGGTTACATAATTGTATTTTTTCTTGCTATGACTGTGATATGTTGTTTTTTATCTACCTTAGTTGAATGCACTGACTAAGTCGGTCTGGATAAGAGCATCTGCTGAATGACCAAAATGTAAATGTAAAAACAAACAATTGCAAAGCATGCTGGGTATTATTCTAATGAGCTCCGCTTCCAAACAAGTACACGTTTGGTCAGTGCAGACCAGGGCCCTTAGTAATCAAACGTTTCAGAATTACTACTAGGAATTGAGATAAATGTATGAATGTGACCTAATTTACTCACCACTCAGAGTATGGCCTAAAAGGTAGTTATCAAGTGTCTCTCTCCTACCGTAGATGAAGAAATAGCATCACGGACAAGGTCAGTCTCATAAAGTATACCATCCCTATCTAACCGGTATCTTTTGATTAAATTGTCATTATTAAATGTTTGTAAAACATCCCTCCTCTCCCTAAATGTGCGTGCTTGCTGTCGTCTCAATGCAGCCATCTTCTGGCAACTCCTAACCGGTTAGAACACCTCTCAAGCTCTCTTAAATACACCCTGAGATATGAGTACTTTTATGTCATAGGAATGTAGATAACATGCTCTTACTCCTATGTAGAATTTTATTCAGTAGAGTACAGTACAGTACGGTACAGTACAGTAATGTACAGTGGAGTTTAGTAGGTTACAATACAGTACACTATACTTTACTTTTCTTTACTGTACTCTACTGTGCTCTACTGTACTGTACTGTACGCTATTTTTCTTTACTGTACTGTTTAGTGTACTGTAATGTACTGTACTCTGCTGTGCTCTACTGTACTGTAATCAATCGATCAATCAAATGAAACCCAGCCTAAAACCCCGAACAGCAAGCAATGCAGATGTAGAAGCACGGTGGCTAGGAAAAACTCCCTAGAAAAGGCAGGAACCTAGGAAGAAACCTAGAGAGGAACCAGGCTCTGAGGGGTGGCCAGTCCTCTTCTGGCTGTGCTGGGTGGAGATTAAAAGAGTACATGGCCATTAAGGCCAGATCGTTCTTCAAGATGTTCAAACATTCATAGATGACCAGCAGGGTCAAATAATAAATGGTCGCAAAGGGTGCAAATGGTTGTAGAGGGTGCAACAGGTCAGCACCTCAGGAGTAAATGTCAGTTGGCTTTTCATAGCTGAGCATTCAGAGTTTGAGACAGCAGGTGCGGTATAGGGAGAGAGAGAGGGAGGGAGAGAGAGCGAGAGAGAGGGAGAGGGAGAGGGAGAGATAGGGTCGAAAACAGCAGGTCCGGGACAAGGTAGCACGTCCGGTGAACAGGTCAGGGTTCCATAGCCGCAGGCAGAACAGCTGAAACTGGATCAGCAGCACGACCAGGTGGACTGGGGATGGAGACAGCCAGGAGTCATCAGGTCAGGTAGTCCTGAGGCATAGTCCTAGGGCTCAGGTCCTCCGGGAGGAGAGAGAGAGAGATAGATGGGAGAATTACTGTACTGTGCTGTCCAAACTTGTGAAACATGGATGTCTATGATTGGTTCAGATTTGTTCAGGTCTGGACCAGACCAAATCTGAACCAATTATAGACTTCTTTGTTTGGGCCAAATCAAGGCCGGACGTCTGTGGACGTTGAAATCAAGGCCTGTCCAGAGCGGACCAAATCTGAACCAAATATAGACATCTATGATTTATATAGATTTGAATCAAGGCCAAAAGACATTGCCGTTGGTAAATGCTTAGTGGGTTGGTAAGGAGCCGCCACCCAATAATAAAACAATAGAGCCAGTGTTCTGCAGATTACTATGAAATAGCAGAAGGGCATCTCTGCTCTTTTGTTCTCCTCTTAAAACAATGATATTATAGACAAAGGCTGCATTTAAGCAAATTAAGCAGAAAAATACAGTACATGCATATTCATTCTCTATTGCACATGTTAAGTCATAATCCATACACTTATGGTATAAGCAATATGTTGTGAGTGTGAGTGTGTGAGTGAGTGCCACTTTATGTGTGTGACAAAGTGTTTGTTCGTTAGATTTTGTAATGTTCTGTATGAACAGAATTCCAATCAACCTTGCTCAGATAAATCCAACAAACACTAAATATACAATTTCTTTTCTGAGGTCTTGGCTGATTTCTTTTGATTTTCCCATGATGTCAAGCAAAGAGGCACTGAGTTTTAAGGTAGGCCTTGAAATACATCTACAGGTACACCTCCAATTGAGTCAAATTATGTCAATTAGCCTATCAGAAGCTTCTAAAGCCATGACATAATTTTCTGGAATTTTCCAAGCTGTTTAAAGGCACAGTCAACTTAGTGTATGTAAACTTCTGACCCACTGGAATTGTGATACAGTGAATTATAAGTGAAATAATCTGTCTGTAAACAATTGTTGGAAAAATGACTTGCCAAAACTATAGTGGAGTGGTAGAAAAATGAGTTTTAATGACTCCAACCTAAGTATATGTAAACTTCCGATTTCAACTGTACATACAGTCAGGTCCATAAGTATTTGGACAGTGACACAATTTGCATCATTTGGGCTCTGTACGCCACCACAATGGATTTGAAAGGAAACAATCAAGATGTGCTTTAAATGTAGACTTTAATCTTTAATTGAAGGATTTTGTCAAAATTATTGTATGAACCGTGTAGGAATTACAACAATTTTCATACATAGCCCCTCAATTTTAGGGGCTCATAACTAATTGGACAAACTAACATAATCAGAAATTAAATTGTGAGTTTTAATACTTGGTTGCAAATCCTTTGCAGTCAATGACTGCCTGAAGTCTGGAACCCATAGACATCCCCAGATGCTGGGTTTCTTCCCTGGTGATGCTCTGCCAGGCCTTTACTGCAGCTGTCTTCAGTTCCTGCTTGTTCATGGGGCTTTTTACCTTCAGTTTTGCCTTCAGCAAGTGAAATGCATGCTCAATTGGATTCAGGTCAGGTGATTGACTTGGCCATTGCAGAACATTCCACTTCTTTGTCTTAAAAAGGTATTGGGTTGCTTTCGCAGTATGCTTTGGGTCATTGTCCATCTGCACTATGAAGCGCCGTCCAATGACTATTGAAGCATTTGGCTGAATCTGAGCAGATAATAAGCCTAAACACTTCAGAATTCATCCTGCTGCTTTTGTCAGAAGTCAAATCATCAATAAATACAAGGGAACCAGTTCCATTGGCAGCCATACATTCCCAAGCCATAACACTACCTCCACCATGCTTCACAGATGAGGTGGTATGCTTCGGATCATGAGCGGTTCCCTTCTCCATACTCTTCTCTTCCCATCATTCTGGTACAAGTTGATCTTTGTCTCATCTGTCCAGAGGATGTTGTTCCAGAACTGTACAGGCTTTTTTTGATGTTTTTTTGGCAAACTCTAATCTGGTCTTCCTGTTTTTGAGGCTTACCAATGGTTTACATCTTGTGGTAAACCCTCTGTATTTACTCTGGTGAAGTCTCTCTTGATTGTTGACTTTGACACAGATACGCCTACCTCCTGGAGGGTGTTCTTGATCTGGCCAACTGTTGTGAAGGGGGTTTTCTTCACCAGGGAAATAATTATTCTGTCATCCACCACAGCTGAGTTCACCAGTGCGTATTTTATTTTTAAGAATGTACCAAATAGTTGATTTGGCCACACCTAATGTTTTTGCTATCTCTCTGATGGGTTTGTTTTGATTTTTCAGCCCAATGATGGCTTGCTTCACTGGCAGTGACAGCTCTTTGGACTTCATATTGAGGGTTAACAGCAACAGATTCAAAATGCATTTCAACTCCAATATGCTGTGGTAGACAGCTAAAATAATAATAACTTGGTCAATGTCCAAATATTTATGGACCTGACTGTATAACTAGGAATAAAGTGACAGATAGTAAACAGTAGCAGCAGCGTGTGTGATGATTCGAAAAGGTTAATGCAAAAAGGGTAAATGCAGATAGATGGGTAGCTATTTGGTAAACTATTTAATTAACTATTTAGCAGTCTTATGGCTTGGTGGTAGAAGCTGTTCAGGGTCCTGTTGGTCCCAGACATGGTGCATCGGTACCGCTTGTAAGACTTAGGTGGCTGGAGTAAAAAAAAAAAAATAGGGCCTTCCTCTAACACCGCCTGGTATAGAGGTCCTGGATGGCAGGGAGCTCGGTGCCAGTGAAGTATACCCCTTCCTTTCTAGGAAATACATATCCAATGGCAGATTCCCAATTAGTAGAGAATTAACCACAATCTGACCGAGAGGGTAAAAAGCTTCAAGTTCCTCGGCGTGCACATCACTGACAACCTAAAATGGTCCATCCACACAGACAGTGTGGTGAAGAAGGCACAACAGCCCTCTTCAACCTCAGGAGGCTGAAGAAATTAATCTTGGCCCCTAACATGCTGTCTACACCGGGCACGCGTGCACATGTTGATTTTGTCCATCCACACCAGACGCGATCAGAACATGCAGGTTGAAATATCAAAACAAACTCTGAACCAACTATATTAATTTGGGGACAGGTCAAAACACATATGAAACATGGACATTTAGCTAACTAGCTTGCTGTTGCTAGCTTGCTGTTACTAGCTAATTTGTCCTGGGATATAAACATTTGGTTGTTATTTTACCTGAAATGGACAAGGTCCTTTTTTTTGCTGGATCTTTGTAGAATATCGACCCATTTTGAGTCACACAAAATCGTGTGTTCTCTACTCCGACAATTAATCAACAGATAAAAGGTGAAACCTAGTTAGTTTCTAATAAACTCTCCTAGTTCAGTCTTCTTCTTCTGTGGATTTTATATGGCGTTGACAACCAACTTTAAGATGCATTACTGCAACCAACTGGACTAAAAACCAATGAGGAGATGGGAGAGGCAGGACTTTCAACGCGTCAAGTGTCAAAGATAGAACCAAGTTCTATTTTAGCGCCTGGCTACGCAGACGCGCGCAAGCAGTTTGGATGAAATTATTGAATAACATGTATGTGTACATTTATTTTGCAACGCTCGCGCACACAACATGGCCGGTGTGGTCAGCATGTAAGACCCTCAAAAACGTATACAGATGCACCATTGAGAGCATCCTGTCGGGCTGTCTGGTACAGCAACTACACCGTCCGCAACAGCAGGGCTCTCCAGAAGGTGGTGTGGTCAGCCCAACGCATAACCGGGGGGCACAATGCCTGCCCTCCAGGACATCTACAGCACCCGGTGTCACAGGAAGGCCAAGAAGATCATCAAGGACCTCAGCCACCTGAGCCACAGCCTGTTCACCCTGCAACCATCTAGAAGGCAGAGACAGTACAGGTGCATCAAAGCTGGGACAGAGAGACTGAAAAACAAGTTCTATCTCCAGGCCATCAGACTGTTAAATAGTCACCACTAGCTGGCATCTGCCCAGTACCCTGCCCTGCACCTTAGAGACTGCTGCCCTATGTACATAGTCATTGAACACTGGTCACTTTAATAATGTTTACATACTGTTTTACCCACTTTATATGTACAGTGCATTCGGAAGGTATTCAGACCCCTTGACCGTAACCACGTTTTGTTACATTATAGCCTTATTCTAAAATGGATTAAATTGTTTTTTCCCCTCATCAATCTACACACAATACCCCATAATGACAAAGCAAAAATAGGTTTTTAGACATTTTGCAAATGTATTAATAATAAAAAACGGAAATATCACATTTACATAAGTATTCAGACCCTTTACTCAGTACATTGTTGAAGCACCTTTGGCAGCGATTACAGCCTTGAGTCTTTTTGGGTATGATGCTACAAGCTTGGCACACCTTCTCTGCAGATCCTCTCAAGCTCTGTCAGGTTGGATGGGGAGCATTGCTGCACAGCTATTTTCAGGTCTCTCCAGAGATGTTCGATCGTGTTCAAGTCCGGGCTCTGGCTGGGCCACTCAAGGACATTCAGAGACTTGTCCCGAAGCCACTCCTGTGTTGTCTTGGCTGTGTGCTTAGGGTCGTTGTTCTGTTGGCAGGTGAACCTTCGCCCCAGTCTGAGGCCCTGAGCACTCTGGAGCAGGTTTTCATCGAGGACCTCTCTGTAGTTTGCTCCGTTCATCTTTCCCTCGACCCTGACTAGTCTCCCAATCCCTGCCGCTGAAAATCATCCCCACAGCATGATTTTGCCACCACCATGCTTCAACATAGGGATGGTGCCAGGTTTCCCCCAGACGTGACGCTTGGCATTCAGGCCACAGAGTTCAATCTTGGTTTCATCAGACCCTGTTGCAGGGGCTGAGTCACTGGCTTGCTGGTGCTCTTTCATGCCGTCCCTGGGAGGGGTGCGTCACTTGAGTGGGTTGAGTTACTGACGTGATCTTCCTGTCTGGGTTGGCGCCCCCCCTTGGTTTGTGCTGTGGTGGAGACCTCTGTGGGCTATACTCGGCCTTGTCTCAGGATTGTAAGTTGGTGGTTGAGGATATCCCTCTAGTGGTGCGGGGGCTGTGCTTTGGCGGAGTGGGTGGGGTTATATCCTTCCTGTTTGGCCCTGTCCGGGGGTTTCTTCGGATGGGGCCACAGTGTCTCCGGACCGCTCCTGTCTCAGCCTCCAGTATTTATGCTGCAGTAGTTTATGTGTCGGGGGGCTGGGGTTAGTTGGTTATACCTGGAGTACTTCTCCTGTCTTATCCAGTGTCCTGTGTCCTGTGTGAATTTAAGTATGCTCTCTCTAATTCTCTCGTTCTCTCTTTCTCTCTGAGAACCTGAGCCCTAGGACCATACGTCAGGACTACCGGGCATGATGACACCTTGCTGTCCCCAGTCCGCCTGGCCTTGCTGCTATTCCAGTTTCAACTGTTCTGCCTGCGGTTACGAAACCCCTACCTGTCCCAGACCTGCTGTTTTCAACTCTTAATGATCGGCTATGAAAAGCCAACTGAGAGACCTGAGCACCTAGGACCATACGTCGGGACTACCGGCCGTGGTGACTCCTTGCTGTCCCCAGTCCGCCTGGCCTTGCTGCTATTCCAGTTTCAACTGTTCTGCCTGCGGTTATGGAACCCCTACCTGTCCCAGACCTGCTGTTTTCAACTCTTAATGATCGGCTATGAAAAGCCAACTGAGATTTATTCCTGATTATTATTTGACCATGCTTGTCACTTATGAACATTTTTGAACATCTTGGCATGGTTCTGTTATAATCTTCACCCGGCACAGCCAGAAGAGGACTGGCCACCCCTCATAGCCTGGTTCCTCTCTAGGTTTCTTCCTAGGTTTTCGCCTTTCTAGGGAGTTTTTCCTAGCCACCGTGCTTCTACACCTGCATTACTAGCTGTTTGGGGTTTTAGGCTGGGTTTCTGTACAGCACTTCGAGATATTAGCTGATGTAAGAAGGGCTATATAAAATAAAATTGATTGATTGATTGATTGATCTTGTTTCTCATGGTCAGAGTCCTTTAGGTGCCTCTTGGCAAACTTCAAGCGGGCTGTCGTGCCTTTTACTGAGGAGTGTCTGGCCACTCTACCATAAAGGCCTGATTGGTGCAGTGCTGCAGAGATGGTTGTGCTTCTGGAAGGTTCTCCCATCTCCACAGAGGAACTCTGTAACTCTGTCAGAGTGACCATCGGGTTCTTGGTCACCTCCCTGACCAAGGCCCTTCTCCCCCGATTGTTTAGTTTGGCCGTGGCAGCCAGCTCTAGGAAGAGTCTTGCTGGTTCCAAACTTCTTCCATTTAAGAATGATGGAGGCCACTGTGTTCTTGGGGACCTTCAAAACTGCAGAAGTGTTTTGGTACCCTTCCCCAGATCTTTGCCTTCACACAATCCTGTCTCGGAGCTTTACAGACAATTCCTTCGACCTCATGGCTTGGTTTTTGCTCTGACATGCACTGTCAACTGTGGGACCTTATATAGACAGGTGTGTGCCTTTCCAAATCATGTCTAATCAATTGAATTTACCACAGGTGGACTCTCAAGTATGATCAATGGAAATAGGATGCACCTGAGCTCAATTTCGAGTCTCATAGCAAAGGGTCTGAATACTTATGTAAATATGGTATTTCTGTTTTCTATTTTAAGTAAATTTACAAAAATTTGTAAAAATCTGTTTTGCTTTGTCATTATGGGGTATTGTGTGTAGATTGATGAGGATTTTTAAAAAAAAAAATACATTTTAGAGTAAGTCTGTAAAAGTCAAGGGGTCTGAATACTTTCCGAATGCACTGTATAAACTGTATTCTAGTCAAGGCTCATCCTATATAACTACTGCTGTACACACCTTTCCTATTCATATTTCATACTGTCTGCACATACCATCATACAGTGCCTTCAGAAAGTATTTATACCCTTTGACGTTTTCCACGTTTTGTTGTGTTAAAGCCTGAATTTAAAATGCATTCAATTGAGATGTTATGTCACTGGCCTACACACAATACCACATAATGTCAAAGTGGAATTATGTTTTTAGAAATCTTTACAAATTAATTAAAAATGAAAATCTGAAATGTCTTGAGTCAATAAGTATTCAACCCATTTGTTATGGCAAGCCTAAATAAGTTCAGGAGTAAATATTTGCTTAACAAGTAACATAAGTTGCATGGACTCACTCTGTGTGCAATAATAGTGTTAAACATGATTTTTGAATGACTACCTCATCTTTGTACCCCACACATGCAATTATCTGTAAGGTCCCTCAGTTGAGCAGTGAATTTCAAACACAGATTCAACCACAAAGACCAGGGAGGATATCCAATGCCTCGCAAAGAAGGGCACCTATTGGTAGAAGGGTAAAAAAAATGAAGCCGATATTGAATATACCTTTGAGCATGGTGAAGTTATTAATTACACTTTGGATGGTGTATCAGTACACCCAGTCACTACAAAGATACAGGCATCCGTCCTAACTCAGTTTCCGGAGGGCAAGGACACCACTCAGGGAATTCACCATGAGGCAAATGGGGATGTTAAAACAGTTACAGAGTTTAATGGCTGTGATAGGAGAAAACTGAGGATGCATCAACATCATTGTAGTTACTCCACAATACTAACCTAATTGACAGAGTGAATAGATGGAAGCCTGTACAGAATACAAAACATGCATCCTGTTTGCAGTCAGGCACTAAAGTAAAACTGCTAAAAATGTGGCAAAGAAATGAACTTTATGTGTTGAATAAAAAGCGTTATGTTTGGGGCAAATACAACACAACACATCACTGAGTACCACTCTTCATATTTTCAAGCATGGTGGTGGCTGCATCATGTTATGGGTATGCTTGTCATCGGCACCAACTAGGGAGATTTTTATGATAAAAAGAAATGGAATAGAGCTAAGCATAGGCAAAATCCTAGAGGAAAACCTGGTTCAGTCTGCTTTCCAACAGACACTGGGAGACAAATTCACCTGTCAGCAGGACAATAACCTAAAACACAAGGCCAAATATACACTGCAGTTGCTTACCAAGACAACATTGAATGTTCCTGAGTGGCCTAGTTACTGTTTTAACTTAAATCGGCTTGAAAATCTATGGCAAGACTTGAAAATGTCTGTCTAGTAATGATCAATAACCAGCTTGAAGAATGTGAAAACAATGTACAACCCAGGTGTGCAAAGCTCTTAGAGACTTACCCAGAAAGACTCACAGGTGTAATCGCTGCCCAAGGTGATTCTAACATGCATTGAATCAGGGGGTTGAATTCTTATCCAATCAAGATATATGAGTGTTTTAATTTTCATATATATTTTATTTTTTTACAAATGTTAGAATTTTTCTTCCACTTTGACATTACAGAGTATTTTGTGTAGATTGTTTACAAAAAATTACAATTAAATATATTTTATTCCCACTTTGTAACACAACAAAATGTGTAAAAGTCAATGGATGTGAATACTTTCTGAAGGCACTGTACATATATATTTATATTCCAGACTCTGACATTACTCGTTCTAATATTTCTATATTCCTAATTAATTTCTTAATTTTGGGGGGGATTTGTGTGTATTGTTTTGTATTGTTAGGTATTACTGCACTGTTGGAGCTAGGAACATGAGCATTTCGCTACACCCGCGATAACATCTGCAAAATATGTGTACTCGACCAATAACATTTTATTTTATTTTAATTGTGGGTCAGTCTATTAGACAGTTCTCTGAGCACTCTCATGATCGCCAAGGTGTTACGGAAAAAACGAACACACAAATCCTACAGGCAGATGCCACCCATATAAGGTCATTTGGGACGGGCAGAAAAGGAGGCAACACAAATATCCCATAAACAATGGGATGAACCAGGTGTGAGTGTTAAAATGTTACCCTTGCTGAAGCTGGCTACAAACCCACTGTGCTGCTCTATTAGAAGGAATCAGCCTCAATCAGCAGCTGTGTTGACCTCCAGCACCACGGCAGAAAAACATCGTCCAACACCACGGCCCACATCAAAGACAGGGTGGATTAACGCTGGGGTCTCTACTCTCTGTGTTTGGTCAACCTGAGGATGGATGCCCAGCTGTAGCCACAGTCAAGGCTACACTCCCAGAGCTTCTGGTCTCATGGTTGACTCAACATTGACCTTTGGTCCTCTTCGGACCATGGACAAAGAAAAGATTAGTCTGAGAATATCAGCGATCCCAGCTTTAGTGAATTTTGGGGAATGAATCCTAGTAAAAACACAATGTTGTTGTAAATACGCTGCTGTAAAGCTGTTTGACACTAATGGAACATTGTGGAAAGGTTGTTACAAAGTTGCAGTGGATTTGGTGTGCTTGGCCTCAACACAAGCATGGCAAGTGACAGCATAGTAGATGAACCAGAAACACTCTGTACTTGAAAAATGTGAGAGAAAAATGTATCACAATTCTAAATGAAACTGAATAAAGCATGACCGTAACATAACATCCATGCATGTGCTTAATCTCCCAAATCCCCCACAGGTCTCGTGAAACCCAAGCCCCTTCTGTGGATACTAGTGTTTTGTAGCTGCATGATGAATTAGAATATGGGCTGAACATATCCCTGCTCCATCCCCATATGACCTCCTTCCATGGCTAATTTCCACTCTGTATTATGTCAAATGATTTATTATGATCAATTACATGTAGCGTGTTACGGGCCTACAGAGAGATTATAATGCCTAGCTGTGACCCACCTGGCTCTGGTTCCACCTCTTCCACATGTCAAGGTGCACCAGAACACATCCCTGGGGGACACCGTCATCCCCAGCTATAAGGCTAAAGCACATACAGAGAATCCATCTTACTTACATCTTCAGCTCTATACCTAATGTAAACTTGAGACTTCATGCCGAATTTGACAAATTGTGGCAGAGAATATAAAACGTTGAACATGGTTGAATAATGTTAGTTGTTCCCATAAGCTACAGTGGAGTTTAATAATGAAACTGAAATATTATGCCTCAGCTGCCGACTAATCTGCAATAAATTAGGGTGTTTTCACATATAGTCCTCTTTAAAAGAACCAATCTGAGTCCTCTTTAAAGTGAACTTTGGGGTAAAAAAAAAAGCAAAAGAACTCTTTGTATTCACACAGCCCTTTCCTTTGAATGAGGACTCAACTTTTTTGCCAGTTCACTTCACCTATTTTGTGGACCGAGTCCTCTTTGCATTCACATTGCTATGTTTAGAAAGGAACTAAGATATTTTTACAACATGCACTCTGGTTTTTATAAAGTGCAGGACAAGCCATTCAATCAGAATGTGTTAACGGACAGCTAGTTATACCTACTTACATTTTGGAAGCTAATAGATTGCATTTAGTTAAAATATGAGACATAATAATTGTATCAGAAGATACTATTAACATGTACACAACCAGTCAAAAGTTTTAGAACACCTACACATTCAAGTGTTTTTCTTTATTTTTACTATTTTCTACATTGCAGAATAATAGTGAAGACATCAAAACTATGAAATAACACATATGGAATCATGTAGTAACCAAAACAGTGTTAAACAAATGAAAATATATTTTATATTTGAGATTCTTAAAATAGCCACCCTTTGCCTTGATGACAGCTTTGCACACTCTTGCCATTCTCTCAACCAGCTTCACCTGGAATGCTTTTCCAACAGTCTTGAAGGAGTTCCCACATATGCTGAGCACTTGGCTGCTTTTCCTTCACTCTGAAGTCCAAACTCATCCCAAACCGTCTCAATTTGGTTGAGGTTGGGGGATTGTGGAGGCCAGGTCATCTGATGCAGCACTCCATCACTCTCCTTCTTTTTTTATTTTTATTTTTTATTTTTATTTTATTTCTAGGGGGTAGATCAGCTTTAATATTGCAGATAAATTGTAACTTCCATCAATGTAATTGTCTGCATCACTTCCAATCCTCCATATGTTGTTTTTTTCACGCATTTTCATGATGTCCATCCGGTTTGCTTCTATATGCCATATCTTTCGAACTGTGCTCTTTCACAAAAGCTCTCAACCTATAACCTACAGTGCGGAAAAAAGTATTTAGTCAGCCACCAATTGTGCAAGTTCTCCCACTTAAAAAGATGAGAGAGGCCTGTAATTTTCATCATAGGTACACGTCAACTATGACAGACAAAATGAGAAAAAAAATCCAGAAAATCACATTGTAGGATTTTTAATGAATTTATTTGCAAATTATGGTGGAAAATAAGTATTTGGTCAATAACAAAAGTTTCTCAATACTTTGTTATATACCCTTTGTTGGCAATGACACAGGTCAAACGTTTTATGTAAGTCTTCACAAGGTTTTCACACACTGTTGCTGGTATTTTGGCCCATTCCTCCATGCAGATCTCCTCTAGAGCAGTGATGTTTTGGGGCTGTCGCTGGGCAACACGGACTTTCAACTCCCTCCAAAGATTTTCTATGGGGTTGAGATCTGGAGACTGGCTAGGCCACTCCAGGACCTTGAAATGTTTCTTACGAAGCCACTCCTTCATTGCCCGGGCCGTGTGTTTGGGATCATTGTCATGCTGAAAGACCCAGCCACGTTTCATCTTCAATGCCCTTGCTGATGGAAGGAGGTTTTCACTCAAAATCTCACGATACATGGCCCCATTCATTCTTTCCTTTACACAGATCAGTCGTCCTGGTCCCTTTCCAGAAAAACAGCCCCAAAGCATGATGTTTCCACCCCCATGCTTCACAGTAGGTATGGTGTTCTTTGGATGCAACTCAGCATTATTTGTCCTCCAAACACGACGAGTTGAGTTTTTACCAATTTTTTTTTATTTTGGTTTCATCTGACCATATGACATTCTCCCAATCCTCTTCTGGATCATCCAAATGCACTCTAGCAAACTTCAGACGGGCCTTGACATGTACTGGCTTAAGCAGGGGGACACGTCTGGCACTGCAGGGTTTGAGTCCCTGGCGGCGTAGTGTGTTACTGATGGTAGGCTTTGTTACTTTGGTCCCAGCTCACTGCAGGTCATTCACTAGGTCCCCCCGTGTGGTTCTGGGATTTTTGCTCACCGTTCTTGTGATCATTTTGACCCCACGGGGTGAGATCTTGCGTGGAGCCCCAGATCGAGGGAGATTATCAGTGGTCTTGTATGTCTTCCATTTCCTAATAATTGCTTCCACAGTTGATTTATTCAAACCAAGCTGCTTACCTATTGCAGATTCAGTCTTCCCAGCCTGGTGCAGGTCTACAATTTTGTTTCTGGTGTCCTTTGACAGCTCTTTGGTCTTGGCCATAGTGAAGTTTGGAGTGTGACTGTTTGAGGTTGTGGACAGGTGTCTTTTATACTGATAACAAGTTCAAACAGGTGCCATTAATACAGGTAACAAGTGGAGGACAGAGGAGCCTCTTAAAGAAGAAGTTACAGGTCTGTGAGAGCCAGAAATCTTGCTTGTTTGTAGGTGACCAAATACTTATTTTCCACCATAATTTGCAAATAAATTCATTAAAAATCCTACAATGTGATTTTCTGGATTTCTTTTTCTCAATTTGTCTGTCATAGTTGACGTGTACCTATGATGAAAATTACAGGCCTCTCTCCTCATCTTTTTAAGTGGGAGAACTTGCACAATTGGTGGCTGACTAAATACTTTTTCCCCCCACTGTATATACTTATTATGGACATAGTATGCTTACATTATTAGTTATCTTGTTGTTATTAGTTGTTGTTAGATGTTATTAGTTCCATCCTTCAACTCCATTCAACACCACCCATCTATCTCTTAACACCATCCATATTGGATTTCTATTTGCCATATATTTTTCAACTGTACTGTGATGTTTTACAAAAGTTCTGAACCTTTCTATTCTCATTGTTTCTACAGATTGTAAATTGAAAAGAAACATTTTTGCTAAAAGTATTATTATATTATTGATCGATTGACTATGACTTTTCAGATCACCCAGTAATGCTATCTGCAGGGTTAGCTCCAGGTAAATATTGCAATCCTTTAGCCATTCCTGGACCTGTGTCCAAAAACAAGCTACAAATGGACAGTACCAAAACAAATGATCGAATGATTCTGTCTCTTCGCAGCAAAATCTGCAGAGCTGGGAAGATTGTATCCCCCATATAAATAACATTCTATTGGTAGCAAGAATTTTATATAATAATTTAAATTGAAAAATTATACGTTTTGAATCCGGCGTCGTTTTGCATATCAGTTCATAAACACTATGCCATGGGATCGGTACATCAAAAATCTCTTCCCAAATATTTTGCAATTGATATGGGACGGCTGTCAATCCTTTGGTCCTTAAATGAAACTGGTATACTTTGTTATTTATCACAGTTTTCTTTAACCAATTATGTTCTTTAATGCAAGGCCGACAGACAAGTTCCTTACATTTTCCCCCTTCCACTTTCCTCTTCCATTTTTGTGGTAATGCTGCAATTATTTGGTTGTAATTTTGAGTAAAGCAGACATTTCCATATGTTTTTGTTAGCTGCATGTGCAACATAACTCCACCAGTCCTAGCGATGATATCATTTACAAAGGTTATACCTTTTTTAAACATTTTGTCAAAAAAAAAAAAGGTTTTTTATCATTTAGTATATTTGAGTTTAACCACAATATTTGTTGCATTATTTGTTCTGTCGTTTCTGGAGGATTAAATTGAAATTGCAACCAACTTTCTATGGCTTGTTTTAGAAATAGTGATATTTGGGAGATGATTTCCTTTTCAAATAAATAAAAGGCCATACTTGAACATTGGTGAGACAATCTTACTAATTTGCTAGAGAACCAGTTCGGATATAAGTATAACTTTTGTATGACTGAAGCTTTTAGTGATAGGTCTAATGCTTTAATATTTAATCATTTCTGTCCTCCGAATTCATATTCATTATATAAATAGGCCCATTTAATTTTGTCTGGCTTGCCGTTCCAAATAAAATGGAATATTATTTTCTCATATAATTTAAATTTAAAACTGTTCGCTAGGCGTAGGCAAGACCATAAGCAAATAGGTAAACTGGGATAATACTAAAGAGTTAATCAAGGTGATTTTTCCACAAATTGAGAGGCATTTACCTTTCCATGGTAGCAAGATCTTATCTATTTTTGCTAACTTTCTATTAAAATGTATTGGAGTGAGATCATTTATTTCATTTGGGATATGGATTCCGAGTATATCCACATCACCATCAGACCATTTTATTGGTAAACTACATAGTAATGTAAATTTTTAATTTTTTAGTGATCCAATATGTAATATCATAATAATTTATCATAATTTGGTTGTAATCCAGAGAGGTTAGAAAATGTATCTAGATCCTCTATGAGGCTGTGGAGGGATTCAAGTTGTGGATTTAAAAGAAAACATGAATCATCAGCGTACAATGACACTTTTGTTTTTAAGCCCTGGATTTCTAATCCTTTGATATTATTGTTGGATCTGATTTTAATAGCTAACATCTCGATGGCCATAATAAATAGATATGCCAATAGTGGACAAACTTGTTTCACTCCTCTTGACAGTTTAAAACTTTCAGAGAAATAGCCATTATTTATTATTTTACACCTATCACTGTACATGATTTTAACCCATTTTATAAGAGATTCTCCTAAATTGAAATGCTCCAGGCATTTATATATAAACCCCAGTCGTACTTTATCAAATGCCTTTTCGAAGTCTGCTATGAATAGCAGGCCTGGTTTCCCAGATTTTTCATAGTGTTCTATTGTTTCCAGTACTTGCCTTATATTATCTCCAATGTATCTTCCATGTAAAAAACCTGTCTGATTAGAATGAATAATGTCCGACAATACCTTTTCAATTCTATGAGCTATACATTTTGCTAGAATTTTTGCATCACAACACTGAAGTGTAAGGGGCCTCCAATTTTTTAAACAGACTGGATCTTTGTATTTTCCACTTGTATCCTGTTTCAGTAATAATTAAATCAGACCTTCTTCTTGAGTGTCTGATAATCTACTATTTACATAGGAGTGGTTAAAACATGCTAATAACGGTCCTCTGAGTATATCAAAAAAGGTTTGGTATACCTCGACTGGTATGCCATCCAACCCTGGAGTTTTCCCGGACTTAAAGTCTTTAATTGCATCCAGAAGTTCCTCCTCTGTAATTTCACCTTCACATGAGTCTGGCTGTTAATTTTACATTATCAATAGAAAAAAATATCTCTACAGTTAGCTTCAGTTAGAGGAGATGGAGGCGACTGAAACAAAAACATATGCTTAAAGTACTTTGTTTCCTCCTTCAAAATATAATTTGGTGAATCATGGGTGACTCTGTAATATGTAACCAGTTTCAGTAAATTATTTTTGATAGCATTCCTATGCTGAAGATTAAAAAAGAATTTGGTGCATTTTTCCCCATATTCCATCCAGTTTGCTTTATTTTTATAATATATTACACTTGATCTTTCTTTAATAAGTTTCTCCATTTCTTTTTGTTTTTCCTCTAATTTATTCTGAGCCTCTATGTTACAGTTTTTATTGCTATCTATCTGTTCTGTTATACCTTCTATTTCCTTTGTTAGTATGGACTCTTTTGACCTAAATATCCTTTTGTTTTCGAGATGAGTACTGAATTGCATGGCCTCTAAAGGCACATTTAAAGGTGTCCCATACAATAAGGGGATTTGCTGTACCTATGTTATGTCGGAAAAAATCAGTTATGAATTCCTCTGTCCTAGTTAAAAACAAGGTATCATCCAGTAGGCGTTGACTAAATTTCCAATATCCTCGCCCACGTGGAAATTCAGTAAGAGTAATGTATATGCCAATTATATGATGGTCCAACCGCATTCTGTCCCCTATCAACACTTTTTAAACTTTTGGTGCCAACGAGAATGACATAAAAAAGAAGTCAAGATGACTAGCTTGATTGAGTCTCCGCCATGTATATCTCACTAGATCAGGATATTTAAGCCTCCATATATCTACTAATTCTAATGTATCCATGACATTCATGATTTCCTTAAGAGCATGAGGGTGACTGTTTGTAGTGTGATTTCCTTTAAGGTCCATTGAGCTATTTAAAACGGTATTATAATCTCCCACCATAATAATAGAGTCTTGAATTGCTTGCAGGGTTGATCATTTATTATATATATTGTCAAAGAAGTGTGGATCATCATTATTTGGTCCATAAAGGTTAATGAGCCATATCTGTTTATGGTCCAATAACATATTTAAAATAATCCTTCTACCTTGCGTATCTGTTTGGACAATTTGTACATTCGGATCGAAATCACTGTTAATTAATATCATCACCCCTTTTGAGTTTCTTTGCCCATGGGAGAAGTATATTTCGCCCCCCCCCATTCCTTTTTCCACGCAACTTCATCTAGAATTGTTGAATGAGTTTCCTGTAAACAATAGATATTGTATTCCTTCTCTTTGAGCCATGTAATTATTGTTCTTCTTTTGTTATTATCTGCTAAGCCATTACAATTATAACTGGCTATAATTATTTCACCATATACCATAATGAGATACAAGTTTCTAAACTATTTATTATTATATATGTTTGTAAATTTACCAATAAAAAATACCATAGTGATTGAGTGTCCATATAGCTGTACCATGATATTTGCACCACTAATTCCCCTGTTAAAGCCCCTCCCCGTCCCAAGTTGGGCCGTCATCCCAGTGATCGGCATACCACCCCCGTCCCTCCGGATCCCTAGGGCCCCAAGAGGCCAGGACCCATCCATCGAAAACAGCACATAGTGCCACCCACAAAACAGAAGCAGGTCAACCGCCAAAAGCATTTCCAATGCTCTCACCTCAATATCTATATATAGCTATTTAAAAATATATATCTATTGAAATATCTTGCATATCTTATTTTCCATCATTATCAATTAATATGCGTAATAATGTCGGCAGTTCATGCGCAGGATTTTAACCTATAACCCGGATTGCCATTGTATTACATTACATTTTTGACAAGCACTTATTATTTTAGCAAACAATTATTGTGGTTCATCCTATATTCTCAATAACATCCTTACCCCCCTTGCAACAGATCTGGGATAAACACACACGCACATACTCTAACACACTCAACCCCTTTCCTCCACAATCAACCATAAAATCAGATGCTCAACGGTTGTTACATCCCAGAGCCCAACTCAAGAAAGGACCTGATTTACGAATGCATATACAAATGCATATACAGTTACAGCTGTTTGAGAAAGCATGCAAGATTGAGCAGAAATTGACAACAATGTGAGATTTGATTAATCTATTTAATCTATGTCAAGTCCTAGGTGATGGAGATCAGATCCACCCTCTTCACCTGAGACACAAACACTCTGGTCCCCCATTGTAACCATTTTCCCCAAGCATCTCCGTGCAGTCAGACCTTTGATTATTTTGTGCCACCTGGGCCACAATGATAAGCCCCCTCTCTGATTGTCCGAGTGTGACCCCCTCCCCATGGGTTACTGCAGCCAATGTTGCCAGCACTGCCACTATCTGGGTGGAGGTACCCCACCGGAATCCCCACCGGCTAGGTACAAGGTCGTCAAGGTTCTCATTAGCAGCTTTGAGAATTTCCTTGTATATTATGCTCTCCCATCAGGGGGCTCTGGCTTTGTAGGACCAACCCTGCCAGGCAGGCTCACCACTCTCCTTCTTGGTAAAATAGCCCATACACAGCCTAGAGGTGTGTTGGGTCATTGTCCTGTTGAAAGACAATGATAGCCCTACTAAAAACAAACCAGATGGGATGGCGTATCGCTTCAGAATGCTGTGGTAGCCATGGTGGTTAAGTGTGCCTTGAATTCTAAATAAATCACAGACACTGTCACCAGCAAAGCACCCCCACACCATAACACCTCCTCCTCCATGCTTTACGGTGGGAAATACACATGCAGAGATCATGGGTTCACCCACACCGCGTCTCACAAAGACACAGCTGTTGGAACCAAAAATCTCAAATTTGGACTCCAGACCAAAGGACAAATTTCCACTGGTCTAATGTCCATTGCTCGTGTTTCTTGGCCCAAGCAAGTCTCTTTTTATTATTGGTGTCCTTTAGTAGTGGTTACTTTGCAGCAATTCGACCATGAAGGCCTGATTCACACAGTCTCCTCTGAACAGTTGATGTTGAGATGTGTCTGTAACTCTGGGTCTTCCATTCCTGTGGCGGTCCTCATGAGAGTCAGTTTCATCATAGCGCTTGATGGTTTTTGCGACTGCACTTGAAGAAACGTTCCATATTTTTTTTGCGAACTCAGTTCACAAAAATTGTCTGAAAGGGAACAAGTGTGAAAACACCCTTAACTCGTGATGAAATGGGACAATGAGGTTTATATCATTTGAGGTATGTAGCCTACGCACAGGTGCATCTTTCTGCACACTAAGCAGCACAGCCCGTTACAGTAACTGAGCCATCTCCATTCCGAGCAGGTGGGGAGCCATCACCATGACAAGGAGGAGGCTTCAGAGACGTCTAACGCTGCATTCTTAAATTCTACAGCATAAAGATACTGTCAAGTGTGATGGGTCCTGGCACGTGCCCAACAGAGCCTAAGCTCCATAGGAAGCGCTTATAAAACATCCCACACACACAGGAGGACGACCACTCCTCCACACATCTGCTGAGTTTGTTCTCTTTCACCATGGGGTTCAGGTCACTACTTTTGTTGGGCCTTAAAGAGCATCTCCCCCATGGCAGTGATCATGCCTTGCCGACTGATGCACATAAATGGTAGTCTGGGTACATTCATTGGTTAGTTCTGAAAGAATGACTTCAATAACTTAACCGTTGTTTGTTGTAATTTAAGGAAATGTCACTAGTATGGTATAGAATGCATGCATTTTACAGGGCAACTGCTGAAAGGAAATATTACACTGGCAAGGATTGCCAGACATGGGAGAGAGAGCAATGAACAACATACTTATTTTCATAGGAAAGTAGATTTCCCACACTTCAATGTAGCCTAGCCATATCTCACAAGCCTGGCCAAGCTGTATATTGATGCTATATGAGCCCATCAAAGCTTTGCAGGCCATTGCATGTTGAGCAATTCATTTTAATACCAGCCCTTTACATGTACTCAAAGTGGATCTTAAGCCTTGTTTCTTGATTGTTTCAGTCTAAATCACAGTGACATACAGTACAGCAACAGACAATAAACCTTTGAAATAATTCCTGCAGTCCAGTCACAGCAAGGTCACATATAACATTGTGTGGGATGTTTAATATTACCACGGAGCCTGCATCTGCGTCCAATCAAAACCGGGCTATCTGCTAATCATAAAATGTAAAAACTACTTTATTAGAGGAGTATCTGCAACTCGAAGAATCACATTGTACTGTATTGTAAATATAAAATAAATTGATATAGTGTCTCTGTCTCCCGCAACACGTTTATAGTTTTAGAGCCTCTGTAAGACACTGTAAATGTTTACTCCGATCACATTTGCCTTGACCATTTTCCCATCAGCACAGGCAAATGTGTCTCATGCCAAAGAGAGCTGTGGAAAGGGATAGGGACAGTATCTGTCCTTTATCACAGAAAAACTATAACAACACATCACTGCCATATAAAAATGAATGCATATTTGCAGAAGCATGCTGCTTGACTTCTCCACCCTTTGTGCCCCTATGGCAGGTTACATACCTATGTGTGCCTCTGTACCATCTGTATGATCTGCAGAG
This sequence comes from Coregonus clupeaformis, assembly GCF_020615455.1. Taxonomy (NCBI): domain Eukaryota; kingdom Metazoa; phylum Chordata; class Actinopteri; order Salmoniformes; family Salmonidae; genus Coregonus; species Coregonus clupeaformis. The sequence goes on along the minus strand of NW_025533480.1, from coordinate 1,413,020 downwards.
GGCATGCATTGTTCCATACTCCCTTCCCTTCCTCTAGCCAGCTCTTCCTCTGCCAAAACATTGCCTCCCCACTCTAATACAGTACTATAGACTTAGACACTCTTATGGGTGGTTTTATAGGTCATTTGTAGTAGCATATTGGTCGCAGTATGGTACCCATTTTAGAAAGTGATTATGTTTATGTCTGCTGAATTCAACCAGTTTCGGTCACTTTAATGACTTCAAGGTATAATTCACCTGAACTACACAACTATTCAAACGTCTCCGTACTTTGCAAGTAGTCTTTGGCCCAGGGGAGATTGTGATCATCATGCTAATTGCTGACTTTGGCATTGATAACCAAAGATCAGTGAGAGTGAATGATACCTTGTAAGCACGAACCAGCCACAGGTCAACTTTTAAATGAAAGGGTAATGCTATAACACACCCTAGTGGTGATAGGAATGAACTAAAGTGACAGAGGAGAAAATGGCAACCTTGATTAAACAGTACAACAGCAGTGTCACCCACAGTCTGAAAGGAGAACTGCTCTTGAAAATCAAATTCAGTGGCTTATCCATGTTATAAACAGCATCTACACTGTATGTGTATTAAATATTTGCGAATTGCATTTCATATTGCATTATGACAAAGGTAAACAACATGAAAGACAACTACCTTCACCATATTTTTTTTAATCAGCAATATTGGCAGACACACAAAACGTTAATTCAAAACAGAATAATTGGTGTTTTAATAACAAACTGGAATTGAATATTTACAAAATGAACTAATACGATGAGTATATTAGGTTGTTCCACATTGTACTATGTTCTTTTTATAGGAATCTAAATCAAACATGAAATCAAAAAATTATTATCTAAAGTAGCCCACACTAAATCGTTTTAATAAAAATATTGATTAGTTCCCACAGCCTTTATAGTTCCCACAGTCTTTAGTGTAAAAACATCACTTCATACTTTCCTCCAAAACACACAATCTCACTGCAAAAATATATTTTCATGAAAATCCTATATGATTTAGTAAACAAGCAGGTAATGCAACCACATATCTCTACAGAGCCAGTGTACTTGAACTGTTTTAGCTATTGAAAAGCTTCTTCCTTCCCTCCATTCCAGACATGGACTCCACATTCTTACGCCAGTCACCCGGGTCCGCTTTCTGTGAAGAGAATGGACAGTCCTTAAAATTTAACCTTTACTTTACCAGGCAGGCCAATTAAGAAAAACATCTTATTTACAATGACGGCCTGGTGACCATGGTCACATACAGTATGGATGATCAAACACGACTCAGACACACCAACAAGACCAGTGAACTATGTATCTTGATCAGTATCATTTGAATCAAACCCATTGTTACCACATGTTTGCGTAGTACAGTAAGTACCAAGAAATACAGTACCAGCAGAAACAGCACTGTAAACTATGACATTACTATGACATGAGTTTTTTTCTAAACTTCCCAGTCTTACCTCCTCTTCCTTCTTGTCCTTCTTGACTGTCTTCAGGTTGGACTTGAAGTCTGCCTTGGAGCTGAGTTTGGCTTCAGTCAGAGCCCCCAGCATAGCGTCGGCAGACTTCTTGACCCTCTTGAGGTTAGGTCGCTTTCCCCCCTTCAGCTCGTTGATCTTTGCATTCAGGTCTGCGAGCTGAGATGTTCATACAGCAAAAAGGTTCACTCTCCTGTACCCTTATCAGCTAAGCATGTTGCCATTTAGGGTCTTGGCATTTCAATGAAAATCAAAATGCTTTCATTTGAGAAAGAAAGCATTTTGTGGCACTTTTGGAACTTCTAGAATATTGAAATCACCAATAGAAGTCAATATAAAAATAGTTATCTTCAACAAAATATACTTTGAGGCACTTTCATAGGTAACTTCAGGTAACTGTCCTGAGTCTGACAGTGTAAACTCATTTAATTAACATTACAAAAAACAAACCTCTTTCTCATTCTTGAGCACTTTTGCTTCGATATCGTATCGTGCCTCATCCACTGTGTCACATTTCCTGTGCAGTTCCTTACAGAGCTCCTGTGAAGAGAAAAGACTCAGTCATCTATAAGCCACAGAGGACTGTTGAAAACGTACTGTGGGAGGATGCATCAAACAAACTACAAAAGCCGCCGCTTAAAAATTCCATTCACTCTTCAATGAGACAGGTAGCCGGGCGCTACAAAAAAGTTAGATTTTGACATGTCTAAACAAAAAGGGAGATTCTGTTTTTTACCAACAGCGCGCCAGGGAATAAGTCCTGACAATGTAAGCTTGGATGGCTACTATCTGCGTCCCAAATAACACCTTATTCCCTGCTACTTTTGACCAGAGCCAGAGATGGGCAAAGATACTATATTGGTACAATAAAAAAATACTCTAAAGACCAATGTATCAAAATATAATACCAAATACTTTTGCAAAGTATTGTATTTAATCAAAATACAGTTATTTTAGGTATTTTCAAAATACATTTGAAAGTACATGCCTTCACTACAACAACATTCTCAGTAATGATAACAAAAAAAACATATTACTTGCTATGATTGTGATATGTGGTTGTTTATCTACCTTAGTTGAATGCACTAACTGTAAGTTACTCTGGATAGGAGTGTCTGCTAAATGAGCAAAATGTAAATGTTTACGTAAAAAGCAACAATTGCAAAGCACCTGGGTATTACTATTGGCCTTGTTTCTGGGGTGAAGCTCATTAGAATAATGCCCTGCATGCTTTGCAAGTGTTCATTTCACATTTACATATTGGTCATTTACCAGACACTCTCATCACACCATAGTGCCATCAGACTTCTGATACCAATGCAGGGTAAAATGTGGCCACAAAATTGTGAACCGCTATAGAAAAAAATGGTATAGAAAAGTATTTTGTATTTGACAAAAAATAAAAAAATACAGGTCTCAAAAGTACTGTACCTTGTTACAAAATACATTGGATTGTAGTTCAGGCCAGTGAAATACAAATGACAAAATACTCAAAAGAAATTGAAATACGTATTTCAAATACATGTAACAGAAATACTGCTCATCTCTGACCAGAGCCATATACACCCTGGACAATAGAAGTGCACTATATACTGTAGGTACTTGAACCTTAGCATTATGTTAGTGTACCTGAAGCTCCTGCACAGATAGGCCGGAGAGTTTCAGCGGTGGTACTCTCTCATTCAAGGTGCTCTCCCTCTCTGTCACCTTGTTGCTTTGCTCCAGGACCAGCAAGACGCCAGCTTTCTTCAGTAGTTTTTGCTATGAGGAAACATGACTGAACAACTTAATGATAACACAGTACAATTCATAGTTGAAATGATGTACAAAATGTTGTGTTTTCAAGTGTTTTTTGACTTTTATATTGCAATCAGTTTTGGTGAACATGATTTTCAAGGCACTTGTATGTTGTTGTTGTTGTTGTTGTGTGTGTACAGATGTAGGATCTTAATTTGATCATTGTTTGGTGCTGAGAATTTTGTGATTTTAATAAATTCACTGAAAACCCACACTAGCACACAGTTATATTAACAGCATTGCACTTTTCATCTAGCCTACTTTTGGCCAGGTCATAGCCTAACCACCGATCAATCAACATTATAGACTAAACCAGGGGTGTCAAACTCATTTTGCCCTCGGGGCTGCATTCAGTCTTCAATGAGGTCCGGAGTGCCGCACTGAAAATTGGTTATATTTCTTCATTGTCAAAATGTGCAAAAACTGGTCCTCTATCCATTGTTTTTTAAATTTGGTTTTTGTAATTTTAAAGTATATTGAGTCCCCTTTCCATGACATAGACTGAACAGGTGAATCCAGATGAAAGCTATGATCCCTTATTGATGTCACTTGTTAAATCCACTTCAATCAGTGTAGATGAAGGGGAGAAGACAGGTTAAAGAAGGATTTTTAAGTCTTGAGACACTTGAGACATGGATTGTGTATTTGTGTCATTCAGAGGGTGAATTGGCAAGACAAAATATTTAAATGCCTTTGAATGGGGTATGGTAGTAGGTGCCAGGCGCACCGGTTAGAGTGTGTCAAGAAATGCAATGCTTCTGGATTTTTCACGCTCAACACTTTCCTGTGTGTATCAAGAACAGTCCACCACCCAAATGACATCCAGCCAACTGTGGGAAGCATTGGAGTTAACATGGGCCAGCATCTTTGTGGAACGCTTTCGACACCTTGTAGAGTCGACGAATTGAGGCTGTTCTGTTTTGTACACTCAGTGTATATAATATACAGTATATATATTTGTTTCAAACCACTCGCGGGCCGGATTGGACACCTTTGTGGGCCGGATCCAGATTATTTGCTGTGACAATATACTGTAGGTCAAATTAAGATCCTAGATCTGAACATGTGTACTAGTCATATGCAGCATGCTAAACATACATATGCTATGAATACATTTTCTTGTTCACTTCCATACAGAAATAAACTCCCATCAGACCGACCTACCTTCAGCAGTAACCTGCGGGTCGCTGAGTACTTTGTCTTTTTCTGAAAAAGAGAGATGAGACATGCCAGGTATATAACAGGCTCATTACAGTCACTAATGATGTTAGCACATCTTCATATGTAGGTAGGCTCATTCATTACAGTCACTGATGACGTTAGCCTAAAGTCATATGTGGTCTCTATTACAGTGGAGCTACAGAGCATACAAAAACCTGTCTCTGTTGATTAGGATGAGCTGTGATTCCTAATGTAATAGAATGTAATGCTCAGCCACCAAATCACCAAATACTTAATTGAAGCACAGTCTTAGAGAGCAAGGGGCTCATTTCTACTGTGTATGTGGCTTGGTATTGATACCAAATTAGTCCTTCCATGTGGATACTGCTGCAGTGGTCTTGGGATAATTTATATGATTATCAGTTAGCCTGAGACAAATGGCCTTGTGACACAACAATTACTCAGTAATTGATGATAGCTTGTAATGTCTAACATGTTAAGTCCCACAAGCTGTTTCCAAGATTTCAGTGTGGCTATTCAGAAGCATGACATGATAACTGCCTGCATAGCATATGTATACCGTATCAAATGACCATTACAAAGGTTTAATTGTGCACAACAAAGCAAAGTTATGAGGTTTAAACTGCCACAACAAAGGGTATGAGGGGGAAAAATATGTCCAAAACTGACTTACCGGTCTGTTTCAACATATTGCAAACAAACAAACAAACAAATCGAAAGAAGGCGTTATTTTCTGTCCCGTATTGACAACATTTCCATAGTTGTGTGATTGATTGAAAGGCACAGAGTGTGACAGTTATAGACTCACCCCTCAGACATGGCTGTTCTGGTTTATGAGTACTGCTGGGGAGCCAACATAGTTGTGGTCAGAGGTTTATTGGCAGAACATTCACAACACTAGACATCATATGGAAAGTATCTGAGATTTAAGAGTCAATGTATCATACTAGGAACAATTATCACATATGAAAATAATGTAATAGGTTACCATCATACATGTATTAGACTTGTGACTATTATCAGCTACTGTAATAGAACAGAAATCACTCTTATCATAGAAGTTATTGGAAAAGACAGTTGTGATTATCTGGGTGATAATCAAGGTCCCCCACAAGGTCCTCATGTCCTGACTTAGATAAGAGGCTGACCTTGGCTCTTTTATTACCCAGAGAGCAGGGGTTCACTGTCAAGGTTAATAGGGTCCTTGGATGGAATTGTCTGATGATAGAAAACGATGAAGGAGAAAAAGCTTTCAGTACCCAAGATCCTTTTTTATTTCTCCTTACATTTTCTCAGAATTTCTCCTCTCCCCTGAAGTGTGTGGTGCTATACCCTTGAGCCATTATCACCTTTGGTGCTAGCATGAGCTACTATGCGAGGTGAGATTTTGACCGACCAAGGGCATTGCTGCAGTGTCTGCTGCACCTGGCCACCAAATAACTGAGGTCCATTGAGTAAAAATACTGTCTGCTTTAATGTCACCATTGTGACATTACAAGGAAGGATCAAACTTGTGACCTTTCCGGTGACATGCTGTTCTCCTGGTAGAGAAGCCTTATTAGCTCCCTGTGTTAAAACCAACCCTCTGGGCTCCTCACACATCACACGAAAGGAAACACACACACACACACACACAGACGCACGCGCACACACACACACACAACACACACACACGTCGTTGCCTGCTCCCGCCACTGAGTAACGTTGGGAGGGGATTCAAAAGCAATGTCCCAATTTACGACCAAGCAGGTCTAACACCAATAAAATACATTTTTTTTACGAGAATTCCTCGTTGTAAATATGAGCGAAGATATGAGGTGTGACCGCTTAAGCATGAACACACTAGCCACAATTAGGTAAACACAAACTGTACACACAATCAACTGCTGGCAACTACTGAAACTTAATCTGTGTATTGTTAACTTCTAGGAAATCTTCCCTGAAAAGCGAACACATTTCCCATTTGAACAATGTAAACCCAAATTCTATTTTACATGGCAGATTGCTCTTGACAATGGTCTTAACCAAACATTTTAAAATACTTGAAACATTCAAAAGACCTATCTGCTTTAATTGCTCTCACATACTTCTCAGAATATTATTTGTTTTCGTAGACTGAGCTGAGACGATCGGATAACTTACCTTTAAAATAGAAGCCAATCAGAGAGTGAAAGTGTAGTAGTGATGTCGTGCAGGAAAAAGCGGTTTATGATTTTGTATGATTGATTTATGGCTTCTGCTGCTCATGTGAATGGCTCTCTAAAATAGGCCCCCCTCTTACGCCTCCCTAAGACACATTGGCCACATTTTGATCATCACGTGTGTGTGTGTGTGTGTGTGTGTGTGTGTGTGTGTGGACCCTGCCCTACCCTGTCCTCAACCCTTGACTGACTGCCCTGATATAGACATAAAGGGGCAGAATGGTACTTTATTTTGACATGTAGAAGAGTTATATGAGTAAAAACAAAGTTTTTATGTGCATTGTACTATACTGTAGTATTTACAATAGTGTTTTTGCGGACTGTAGTGTACTATAGTATTTACTGTAGTGTTTTTGCAGACATTACTGTAACATTTACTATAGTGTTTTCATTTGATTATGTTTGACATAGAAGTGGAGGCTTTCTCCTTCAGGAAACATACAGGAGAAATACAAAAATAAAATGAAAGCTTTTAAACATTGTACACATTCGCATTACATAGCGTTGGGTGGAATGTAGCGACAGAAGTCTATCAGAAGAGTTAGAGGCGTAGCCTATTGGGGGCATGGCTTTAAGTTTGTTCTTTTTGGCCACCCGTGAGAGTGAACGTCATGTTCAGTTTTTTTCTATTTTCAATGATTGTATGTTCATTGCAAGCACTGAATCGTATGTTATTTATCAGGTTTAACCAAAGCAGAAAAGTAGGTTGAGTGTTGAAAGAACATGTTAATTTTTTTTCAATTGATAAAATCTAAATCATTTGTGTGTAATATTCCCAAGACCAGTTCCAAAGACAACAAAGCCTTATGATGTTCTCACGGTCAGGTGCGGCAGCTATAAAAGCACATAATTGTTTAACTGAGCATTTTATGGGGCTGTCTGACACTATGATTCAGTGGAGCCATGCAGCCAGAGGCTCTGTTTTTTAAATGATAACACATTGAGCTCAGTAGCGCAGGCCTAATTACACATGGATATTACTCTGGGTAATGTAATGGCTAACTGTGCCACTTACTTTAGTGTAGTGTAGTCTTGGGCCTGGTGATAGGAAGGATGGTACTCTCTAGGTAACTACTGTATCTCTCTGTTTAGAGACCTGAGTCAAGTTGGTGGCGTCCGGCACACGTGAGAAAATCAGAGGGCGCGGGGACAGGCCATTTCTTGGCATATGACACAGAGACATGTGTTTTGTGATATACACACCCACACAGGTATGCAGACACGCAAATAAACAAGCACTCACAAAACCCACCCACCCTCACATCGGGCATTGCGCAGGTAGGAATCCACAATCCACACACACAATGCCCACTGTTCCATGCTCTAAAATAGCTGGGGTTGATGTCACTGCCGTGCAGTGATGCACAGTAATTCGATATGTCCCATGGTGCTGTTTTCCATGAGACTGAGTCAGCATTCCAAATATCACCCTATACCTTACATAGTACACTACTTTTGACCAGGGCCCATAAGGCTCTGGTCAAACGTAGTGCACTATGTTGGGAATATGGAGCCATTTGGGATTAAGCCTAAATTGCTCCGGTATTTAAGGTGCTGTTCAACCTTTAAGGCCATATGCCCTTTGTCACACATCTAATTTTAGAGGTTAATCAGTCATAAACAGATAGTAAACACTTGGGTCTTACGGCCTTAAACTTGAAGCAGGCAGGCGGGCAGGCAGGCAGGCATAATTGATTATTCATTTTTAATCCATTCAGAGGAATCAGAGAGATTTGACATGCCGTCACCCGTCAGATGCATTTGGAGGCAATGGAGGCCACAGTGGAGGCCTCAACACTAAAGATTGGAATGATTTCATGCGCTGTATGTGTGTTACCATCACAATGATCTCCCTGCTGCTTTTGTCGATTGAGAGAATACCTGTCATTATGACGGGATAGCTCGCTACTTATGCCGTTTTCAAAACAACTGGGAACTCGGAAATCTCTGACTTCAGTGCGTTCAAGACAACTGGGAACTCTGGAAAAAACAATTAGGAATTCCAAGTCGGAAACTCTGGCCTCTTTCTAGAGCTTTGACTTTCCGACCTGAAGATCACTGATGTCATGTTTTGACCTCGTTTTTTGACTTCGTTTTTTCCCAGTTGTCTTGAACGCACCATTAACTGTGAGGATAATACGACAATACGAGTCCTTAGGAAAACTGATGTGCACTGAGGTTCTTACCTAATTTCTAGAGCAGGGGTGTCAAACTCATTCCACGGAGGGCTTAGTGTCTGCAGGTTTTTGGTTTTTCCTTTCAAATAAGACCTAGATAACCAGGTGAGGGGCATTCCTTACTAATTAGTGACCATCATCAATCAAGTACAAGGGTGGAGCGAAAACCCGCAGTCACTCAGCCCTCTGTGGAATGAGTTTGACACGTGTTCTAGAGGAAGATGACAATGTATAGTCTACACCAGGGTTCTTCAATTCCGGTCCTGGAGGGCCGAAACACGTCTGTTTTTTATTTCTACCTGGTAGATAATTGCACTCAGCTGGTGTCCCAGGTCTGAATTAGCCCCTGATTAGAAGGAGAGGATGAAAAACATTTACATTTTAGTCATTTAGCAGACGCTCTTATCCAGAGCGACTTACAGTTAGTGATTACATATATATATTTTTCTATACTGGCCCCCCGTGGGAATCAAACCCACAACCCTGGCGTTGCAAACACCATGCTCTATCAACTGAGCTATATTCCTGCCGGCCATTCCCTCCCCTACCCTGGACGATGCTGGGCCAATTGTGCACCGCCCATGAGTCTCCCGGTCGCGGCCGGCTGCGACAGAGCCTGGATTCGAACCAGGATCTCTAGTGGCACAGTTAGCACTGCGATGCAGTGCCTTAGACCACTGCGCCACTCAGGAGTGAAAAAACAAAGATGTTTCGGCCCTCCAGGACCGGAATTGAAGAACCCTGGTCTACACCATGCATGTCATGTTCAATAGGGATAAATGCTGCATAAAGGATCTGATCATAAAAATGTATAATGAGAAACTATGAACTTTGACCTATATCTGCTGAAGTATGACCAACCAAATAAAGTAGTGGGATGAAATAATTACTAATTTTGAAAGAAGAGATCTGTGCCATCCAACAGATTTCATTCATCAAATCCGAACTCTAAACAAAATAAGACTAATTTTTCCTATTTGGTTTAATAATGGTAGTTGATACCAGGGTGAAAGGAAATACTGCCCTACAGTCGATTGGTTTATGCAAATTAGCCGCAGTAATAATATAATTTAACACCCCCCACTCCACCCCCTCCACCCTCCCTCTGCATACCTTAGACGTGAGTAGTGTGGTTCTAATTTTAATTCGATTGGATTTACATAACGGTTTTCCATTAACTGGGTCCCCAACGAGCCTTCACAGATAGCGTCAACTGCTCCCCAATGCCCACAACGCTAATAAAGCCTGGTGACGTCACTCCTCTGTCTGTCTGACTGTATCCAGTCCAATCACCATCATGGCTGCCTAGGCCTGTGGACAATGGACCCACTTATACTGAATCAAGTATTGCACTATTATCAACAAACGAGACATGATATGATGGATATTGTTGCTGTTACAAAAGGCACCTTAAGCTGTGGTGCATGATGATGTTGAGAGATTCATGCATAAGAGCCTTTAGGCCCATATCGGTTACAGTATTACTTGACCTGAAAAAATGTGCCTCCTTGGTCTCAGACACCATCGTACTATACATAAATGGTTATGTCACTGGTTTCAAGTTGCCATGACTTTGTAGTGTCAATTTTGAAGCAAGGTGAGAAAGACAGAAGACAGAAGTTCCCATGTCAAGAATCCTGTTTATCGTAACAAGTACACACTATTAATCATAAGTAGTCGATACAGGTCCACCTTCATCATCTTTAAGTTCACTGAACAGCTAAAGTAATTCTCAGTCTACACCCCATCATATTATTATTTTGTGCTCAATCAATGTCTTGAAGTAAACAACCTTTATTTTGCCTTTAGTGTTTTCTCTCTCCTCACTCCTCGGCACTTCTGTTCAGTCACAGAGGGGGGCATATTGTTTAACACGGATGAAAGCTCTTGAATCTGGATAGAGAGTAATTGCTCTGCAGGCAAAAAACCGAGAGGCAGCAGCGAGCCGCCATCTTTTGACATACTTTGTACAGAGTTGAAGTATTTTTGAACTGGGTCAATTTCAAACATACACTCCTCCTATCACGTCCTGTAATGTCCTGTATCAACAGTGACGGTCTCTCAGACTGACCTAAAAACAACTCCTAAAGGAACCAACGATTCAAAGACATGAGGCCATGCTATCAAATATTTACCAAATCGCTGTACCAATCACCACACAGGGGGCATGTTTGGCATAAGGCCTTTGAAAAGCATCTGTGCACTGTGGCGGCTCCTCTCTAGTCTCCACTCCCTCCGAATAGGGTGATATGTAGAAAAAGGGAAACTGTTTCCCATTCTTCTCATGGCCTCAATTCAGTTGAATGAATATATAAGGCAGTATATAATTATTTCTTTCAAAGTGGGGGGATGCAAGCTATAATTCATCCAATGCGGGGATCATGAGAGGCTATTTGCATTTAACAATAATAACTAATCTTGCCAACACATGGATGGGTAAACTCACCACACACCAATGGCTTAAGCTTTAAAAACCCAATTCCACCAAGCTGAAAATTAAAGGTGCTCTTTTGCTCAATGCTTTTTAGGATTACTTTTACTCAGCATCCATTTGAAATGTTTCTCAAAAGCGAGAAGGGAAACATATAGCATAAAGACCCTCTAGAGGCCTATGCAATAACAGCCAATGCCATTAATTGGTGTGCGAGTCAACAAACATGATATTTAGTGAATAGCAACAATGGATGTGTTCTTCACCCCCCCACATTCAATGTAATGTACTGCTACACAGCATATTCTCCAGTGTTAAATTTAACACTGGGCCAGTGTCTATGCAATAACACCTTCAGTGTTAAATTAACAATGTGCTTAGCGCTGTTACACTTTGTCAGTGTTATGGAATTAACACTTTTAGTGATACGCAATAACACCTCATAGAGTATTTTGTAACACTAGTTAGTGTATTTAGTTTACACCAATAGTGTCATGTAATAAAGCCTCATATAGTATATTTAACCATTATACAAAGAGATCTTTATGTCTTGACAAGGTTGCTCATGTTGGATTAAGAACATTACAATAACATTTTCATTAATGCCACACGCTCTTACACAAGCGTTTACAAAGACTTCAGAACTGGCCACAGACATGACAAGCCTATAATTAACATAACCATAGACCACTTAAACTGGTACAACATTTCCACTTGCGGGTGGCCAAAAACAGCAAATGGAAAGCCACGCCCCCACTAAGCCATGCCTCCAATGGAGTGCTTGATGCGGCAGGTAGCTTAGTGGTTAAGAGCGTTGTGCCAGTAACCGAAAGGTCGCTGGTTCTAATCCTGAGCCGACTAGGTGAAAAATCTGTCGATGTGCCCTTGAGCAAGGCACTTAACCCTCATTGCTCATGTAAGTCGCTCTGGATAAGAGCGTCTGCTAAATGACTAAAATGTAAAAATGTATATACTTTCCCGGTGTGTCTTGCCTTGCCTTTTCGAGAGTTACCACCCATGACTGTATTTGTTAGTAACAGACACATGGTTGTTGAATTCATTCGTTTACAGTCCTATGGACTTCACTGAGTGAGTTCATACTATAGCCAAATGTTTGCATTAAATTAAAATTTTTAGGAAAATACAGTAACTATATCATAAGGCCTTACTTTGATGGCCATATTTTGCCCATACACAGTGATGTTAGGAACCTTGTGGATTATAGGCCACATTACAGATGTATAATTTCTATTGGAATCCAGCCAATAGTTTGACTTTTTTGTCAACCACAACCTGCATTCAGTATCAGGGTTAGAAAAATTGTGAGGAGACAACCTAAACCATTTAAACTGGAACAACCATTTCAGTGCAATAAATCTGACTAACTGATTGGATTAGTTTTGAAAAATTTATGTTATTTATCTTTGTGTAGCATCAGATTAATCAATCAATCAATCAATCAATCAATGTACATGCAAAAACACAGATATTAAAAACAATCCCAAAAAATTCTACCTGCTGTAGAGCATGCTGGGAAATCTGATAATGATGGGAGTGGTTTTGATGGGAACGTTTTACACTCCACTGAGGTAACACGGGCCAAATTGCTGTGTATTCATTCATTCTCTTTCTTGCTTACTCTCTCTCTAACCAAGACGCTACTGATCTCTGACATGCATTACTCTCCTCGACCACAAGGGAGAAGCTTCTCATGACTGATCACATACAGAAGGAGAAAATAGCTGATGCAATGATTCCAAATGAGAGGACTTGTAAACATGTCACATACAGTTGTTAACGATGATAATAGAAAGGGTGGAGCGTGACACACTGCAGTCCGCTACACAATGAATTCAATTCCCACATGTCCATTGAAAACAGGGAGAGGAGGCGTCTCTGACGCACGGAGTGGAGAATTCTCCTTCATCCAGTGAGAAGACATAATGCAACATTAAATCCTTCATCAATTTGACAGCATATTAAACCTCTGTTGTCAACATTAACAGTGCTTATTTATTGTGTTGCTGTAGATAGTTCCACATCACTGTCAGTCTAACTCTGTCTATGGTAAATGTGGGTGTGTATTGTATTGACAGTCTTTACTGCAGGGTTGACTGGTGAGACATGTTGTTGACATATTGAGGTGACTCGTGGGAGTTGACATTGGTGGTTCCAGCCTTTCTTCTGCTGACATCCTACTGTCAAATAAAGTCTGCACTACAACCTGTTGTCAACTGCACAACTCTCTGCTTCTCCAGAAAGGTAATATTTCTGAATGTTTTGATATTACTTTATCCGTAATGCTTTACTACGTGTCCCTACATAAGGACCATATCACACATTCATAAGCAATTCATAAATGTTAATACCAGTTTATGTAAACAACTTCAGGTTGTCTAAGGACAGATAGCATACCAACACTTTGGCTAACCTGCATCCTCTTAGGCCCTGTTCTGCTTCTACCCTACCCCCTCCTGAACCTAACCACCTCCTCTCAGAAGACTGAGGCTGGTTTACCTACCTGTGCGTTGGGCAGGCCCTACTTGTCCGCGGCAGGCTCTGCAACCCTAATAAGATCCTGTGTCCTGTCATTGGGATTGTTGGGGCATGAGACAGGTTACAGTAGGGTGAGACAGGTTGGCGGCGGTGTGTTTTTGAGTGACGGATTGGGTCACGGGAAGTACACGCATGTCTCAGATTGGTCTGTCAGTTGGATGACCTCCATTGACCCTCCTGTGGGTTGCTGCGCTGCAGGCTGGGCGGATGGCTACCCAGACCACAGACAGAGGAGGATGGGCCTGTAAGGATTCAGGCTACTGGGGGATAGGGGAAGAAGAGAAGAGAAGAAGAGTGCCCAGTACAGTCTATCTACCTATGACTCATGAGGCTACTGACTCATTAATGTCAGATCAGGCATCTTGAGAAATGGACAAGCAATAGGCTACATCAAGCAATTTATTCTCCTAACTCCTATCAATCTCTCTGTCAGGGATGTGGATTGTAAACACATACAGAATATACAGTACACCACTTCCCCAACTACTTGAATAAATAAATACAAATTGTAAGAATTAAGGTTTGCTTGAGTGAATACAATAATGTAATGCCTCATAATCCAATGTGAATGTAGGCCATTTTCTCCTGAGTTACTTCATAAACCCCACTGGACACAAATACTGAAAAGTACAACAAGAAATGTTTCATTGGGGTTAGAAACAAAAGGTGTTAGCTAATTAGCTTATAACCTCGAACAAATTGCTTTCTGTCTGCATAGATTGTACAGATAAAAAAAATACTGCTATTGTTGAAATATAATGGTGGAAAAAGCACGGCGTGCATATGAGGATACCTACAGTGACTCTTATCAGTCCAACCATACATATCCCATTAGCCCGCAAGAGGACTTTGAACTCATTAATCAATTTTTAATTGGCTAAAGCTAAGCGGCGGACACGGTCACCACAAGACAGCTTACAGGAGAAACCTTCAATACAACAACCTCTGACAATCTGGATATTGTTACGCACAAACGCACGCACGCACGCACGTACACACACACACACACACACACACACACACCAACCCCCCGGTGTACAACTGAATAATGTTCTAATTGAGAGGTAGCAGGCACATGTCTCTGTCTCTTATTCACTCACAGCCAGGCAGCCTGGATGGGACAATTACAGGACTACATACAGCTCTTTCCATGGACCATGATCCCTAGCCCAGGTTCTCCTGGGCTTATCTGGGAGTCAGGAGGGCCCTTTCATTTGTCAGCTCTGCCCTGACAGAAGAGAAGAGAGCAGAGGAAAGGAGCCTCGGCATTAAACAAAGCTTTATTATGTGCCTCTGATATAGCCAGAAATAAAGAGCTGTCTGCTGCAGCAGATCACAGATGCTGGCTGCTTTATTTCCACATTTATTATGTTGGCCTGCCTGCCATCTTGATAAGGGTATCTCATAACCCGTGCTAGCTACCGTACCACCCGCCTAATCCAAGAGAGCTCCACTCTGCTTCGCTCCGCACACTGGAGCTGAACAATTTTGTAGGGAAGTCCTCAGCGGCTCAATCTGTAAATGTGGATATATGAATCCCCTTGAATGCTAAACCACTGCATCTGGCAGAGAGGTGAAATGTGATTGGGTGCAACAGAAGCGGGTATAGCTAGTATCTGATACTCCCAGGCCTGCTTTCGGAAGAGCTAGCGTTCTAAGTTGAAGATACGCTTCTCCTGCATTTTGATACCATCTGTCACGAACCGGCTCAAGTTCGTAACAAAAGGGAGACATGTGGAGACAAGGAATACTTAAAGTATATATTTATTAACTAAAGTAAACTAACTGAAATAACAATGGGGTGTGTAATCATTAATCAGTAGTGTAAGTGAGTGTTTGCTTGCATAAATGTAATATGGAAAAGTGTTGAGAAGTGCCAAAGCAAACAACCCAAAAAAGCCACAAAAATATCACAACCAAAGTCAAAGTATCTGCCTGGAGAGAGTCTCCTCAATGAATGTGGAAGAGGTCCATTTATGCTGGGACACACCCGGCCCAGGTGTTTCCCATGTAGCTGACGACCCTCCCAACTCCGCCCACCGGCATCCTAATAAGGAAACAAGAGCAAAGAGAGAATACGGCAGACAGAGTGGGAGGGTCGTCACACCCCCCCCATAAGACCGGGGACCAACAAGGACCCCGGACCAACGTACCAGCCCCTGCGTCCCAAACCGACAATTTGTACATGTTCACCCCTCCACTTGCCCCACCCATCATCCTCCTCTCCAGACCTCAGCAACCTTTACACAGGAAGCAACCTTTAAGAGGAAAGAAAAACACAAGACTAGGAGGGGACAAACAGGAACGATAGAACATGACAAAATCAAACACTGGTCGGTCACATCAATATTCATGAACATGGCGCACGAGAGAGCGCATCAGCAATCACGTTATCAGTCCCCCGGATGTGCCGCACATCTAGATGGAAGGATTGTAAAAATAAACACCATCTCATTATCCTCTGATTAGGACACCTCATGGACCTCAAAAATGTGAGAGGGTTATGGTCGGTGTAGACCACAATAGGTACTACACCCGACCCAACATACACTTCAAAGTGTTGTAGCGCCCATATAAGTGCTAATGCTTCTTTTTCAATGACCGAATAGTTCAACTGATAATGGTTAAACTTTTTGGAAAAGAAACTAACAGGCCTCTCAACCCCAGCCACATCTGCTTGCAGTAACACTGCACCCGCCTCCACATGACTAGCATCCACCTGCAAGGTAAATTACAAATCCACACGAGGAGCAGCCAGTACCGGAGTTGAAGTAAGCAACCTCTTTGCATCTTCGAAAGCCTGTTGACAATGAGAAGACCATACGTACACAGCCTTAGCTTTCAGCAAATCTGTCAAGGGAGCGACCACAGTAGAGAAGTTCCTACAAAAACCACGATAATACCCAATCATTCCCAAGAAACGCATCAGTTCCTTTTTAGTAGTTGGTAGTGGAAAAGCATCAATAGCTACCACTTTAGCCCGAACAGGACGCACTTCACCCTGCCCAACCACCTTTCCAAGGTATGTAACAGTCGCCTGAGCAAACTCACATTTAGCCAAATTTATCGTGGGACGACCCGCAGCCAGACGTTCGAACAAGGCTTGAATACGGGACAGATGTTCCTCCCAAGTATCTGCATATATCACTACATCGTCCAGATAAACAGCGCACCCGGCCAGACCAGAGACAACCCTGTTCATAAGTCGCTGAAAAGTTGCAGGCGCATTACGCAGCCCGAAACTCATAACCGAATACGAGTAAAGACCAAAAGGTGTAATAAAGGCAGAGATTTCACGTGCCCTACTCGTCAGTGGCACCTGCCAATAGCCCTTTAACAGGTCAAATTTGCTCACAAACTTAGCTGCGCCGACTTGATCAACGCAGTCCTCCATCCGAGGAAGAGGAAATGAATCCGTCTTAGTGACATCGTTTACCTTACGGTAGTCCGTACAAAATCTGTTTGTTCCATCCGATTTACTGACCAAGATACAGGGAGAAGCCCAACTGGAGAAAGAAGGCTCTGCTATTTTACTCTCCAGCATGTACCTGACCTCAGCATCCAGACAACGCAGTTTCTCTGAAGAAACTCTATAGAACCGTTGACGAATGGGGTCAGCATCTCCAATGTCAATATCATGTTCTATTAAGTTTGTACGTGTTGGTGTATCAGAAAACAACCCTGGAAATCTCCGAATCAGACCAACCATCTCTTTCCGCCCATCAACAGGTAGATGAGTAAGAAGGCTATCTAAAATCTCCAGTGTCTCTGAATTCTTCAATCTACCCTGCAGTATGCAATCGTCGGGACCAGAAACATCTTCCTGCTCCTGCACAGACCTAGCATGACCAGAATCCAGGGAATAAACAGTATCAGCCAAAAGAACAGCCTTACCGTCCTCTGTAGACTCCCCCTGTTCAGTCTCAGAGGAACGTGCATAATAGGGTTTTAACAAATTTATATGGCACAGTTGGTGTGCTTTCCTCCGTTCTGGAGTGGCAACTAGATAATTTTGCTCAGTGTACTGGCGCACCACTGTATATGGACCTTGAAACTTGGTTTGAAAAGGAGAACCAACAATTGGCAGCAGAGCCAGAACCTGATCACCTGGACTAAAGTGACGAGGCTCAGCTCGCCGATCATATATGCTCTTCATCCTGTCCTGTGAAGATGATAGCTTCTCTTTAGTCATTTCACCAGCGGCATACAAGCGTCGCCGAAAATCACACACATATGATAACAGGGACTGAGGAGGCTCGGGAGACTTCCAGTCATCCTGGAGAACAGATAAAAGCCCACGCACCCTATGTCCAAACACTAGGTCATTTGGGCTAAAACCTGTGCTCTCCTGTGAAACCTCCCTAGCAGCTAACAGTAACCAAGGCAACCCCTCCTCCCAATCCTTATCCATCTCAGTACAATAAGCTCTCAACAAAGACTTAAGCGTTTGATGGAAACGTTCCAGTGCTCCTTGACTTTGGGCATGATAAGCGCTAGACAAGTTGTGTTTAATATGGAGTTGTTGGAGAACCTGTCCAAAGAGATTAGAGGTGAAATTAGATCCTTGATCACTTTGAATGACCTTAGGGATTCCAAACAGTGAGAAAAACTGAGTCAAAGCTTTTAACACAGACTTAGTCGTGATAGACCGGAGAGGATAGGCAGCAGGAAACCTAGTGGTCTGACACATCACAGTCAACAAATAATTACTACCCTTTCTGGAACGAGGCAGAGGACCAACACAGTCAATAATCAGATACTCAAAAGGTTTACTGAGTACAGGAATAGGGAACAGTGGTACCGGCTTAATAGCTTGATTAGGTTTACCAGTTAATTGACAGGTGTGACAAGTTTTGATGAAATCAGAAATATCCCTCTTTAATCTTGGCCCAAAAAAATGTCGTAATATGCGATTGTAGGTTTTTCTCACACCCATATGCCCAGCAACGTCGTTGTGAGAAGTTGTCAGCACCAACTCACGAAGCTTAACTGGTACCACAACCTGACTAATCGCCTCCCCCAGAAAACAACTACCATGAGACATCCACTTTCTCATCAGGACCTCCTCTTGGAGAAAATAGCCCTGTGCGACATCTCCCAACTGTTCCACAGGCACAATTTGGTCCCGCAACTCTTCTAATGTAGGGTCAGTCCGTTGCGCCTCGATTAAATCGGAGCGGGATACAGATAACGGGATAACAGGGAAAACAGTAACAGACTTCTTTATGGTATTCTCGTTAGCCAGCTCCGTGACCAGGTCGTCATGGATCATAGAACGCGTCACTGCACACGCAGAAAACACCTCTGGGAAATTCTGCGCACTCTCATCAGGAATCCCTACAATTGACGGCTTAGTGGAAACCACTAAAGATGGAAACGCGATAGGCCACACACGCTCCCCCAGCCAAGTTATTTCCAAGGATCACGTCAATACCCTCAATAGGCAATGAAGGACGCACCCCCACAACAACCTCACCTTTCACCAGTCCACAATCCAACATCAGTTTATGCAATGGAACTGACAGAGTGTTCAAACCTATTCCCCTAATTAGAACACTATTCCCCGAATCAGTCTCCGCAGAGAAGGGTAACACAGATTCCAACACAAATGATTCAGAGGCACCTGTGTCTCTTAGGATCTTTACTGGCACTAGGTTCTTACTTCCTACCATAGACACAAAACCCTCCGTAACGAAAGGTAAATAGTCGGGATCAATATAACCCTTCACCTGGCTCTGGGCATGAGACAATGCGTCAGGAGTGAACTGATGTGGAACAGGCGCGGCTAACGCTGCAGGCCTCGATTTACCATAAGCACCTGTACTGAATTTACCCCTAGACCTAAGAATCGGACATTCATTTTTCCAATTACCTAATTCTTGACAGTAGTGACACTCTTGACCAACGTCAGTTTTACCACGGGTATCAGGCTCAACCCTAGTTGAATGAAACTCTGCCCGGGAACCGAAGTATCTCGGCGAGCGAGGCCCAAATCTCTGCGAACGCCCCCACTCACTCCGAATACGGGGTTCTGCAAAAACATTTTTGTGAGTCAACACATATTCATCTGCCAAAACCGCAGCTTCAGCAACAGTCTTTATTTTTCGTTCGTTAATGTACGTCGGCTATACGATCAGGGATTGTGTCCTTAAATTGTTCTAACATAATCAGATCACACAGCCCTTGAAAAGTCATAACTGCAGAGGCAGAACACCAGCGATTGAACTGTGAAGATAATATTCGCGCAAACTCAACATGAGTCTGCTGATCATCCCTTTTTAAAGTTCTAAATCGTTGGCGGTAAGCCTCAGGGACCAATTCGTAACTCTGTAACACAGCCGTTTTAACCTTCTCATAACTAACACTGTCTGCTACACTAAGAGCTGAATATGCTTCTTGCGCTTTACCAGTCAGCACACACTGCAACATCAAAGTGCGATCAGAATCAGGCCAACTCCTAGCGTCAGCAACACGCTCAAACAACGAAAAGAATGTCTCCGGGTCCTTTTCATTAAACTGGGGCAACAACCGTAAATTCCCAACAATATCAAATGTGTCTGGATTACGACCAAAAGAGGAACGACCCCTAGGTAACTCTGGGTCACCTTCCCAGAGCAAACTCTCCCCTGAGAGCTTTCCTTCCCTAACCAACTCTAGTCGCTCTTGTTGCAGCTTGATTTTAGCACGCTCCATATCCTGTTTAAATTCCAATTCCCTTTCATATTTTACACGATCATGCTCCATTTTAGCTTGTTCATGCTCCAGCTGTAACAGAAGCAGTTCTTTCTGCTGTTCAAAAAGAAGACTACTATGACTAACCGATGGAGCGGTCATTGTAACATATCGGGGAGACAACGTGTCCTCAGCAGAGGCTGCCCCAGTGGTACCATCCAGAATACCACTCTCCATCAAATTGGCCTTCAATATTAACCTAATAGAATTTTTTAGGCGTTTATCACTAATTTCAACCTTGTAGTGTTCAGCAACCTTCAACAGCTGTTCTTTAGTACATAATTCTAACAGTTATTCTGATGGAAAGCGAATGAACTCGTCTACATTAGACGCCATAATCAGGAAAAAAAAATATATATATATATATATCATAATAATCTTGCTCAACCCCTCTGCTGAGCACACCAGACACAAGAGAAATGACAATCACACCGAGCACCACAGAAGAGAGCTGGGATATGGAGCTTCCCCATAACCTACAATAACTCAACCCTAGTCTTCGTGTGGATTCGCGGTGGGTAATTACGCACTGTAGCCCGCTGGCAAGGAATTAAACCCCCCAGCACGCTGGTAGATTCCACCAAGCCACGGATGTGCCCCCGAGACAACTGCTCAGTCCACAGACACCCACACAAAAATAACAAACATTTAACCATGCCCAACGTATCCCAAAACAAAACACGTCACTAAGCCTATCAGGGGAAAAAGCTATAGCTCCGGGTAGAAAATGTCACTACCCTACCCAATCTCCCACTGAGGTACACAGCCGATTGTACTCACCTCCTCAGACCGATGCCCCAACAGCGAGTAGAGCAAGAGTTTCCAGGCTGGGCAGGGACTGGAAACTAACCAATGTACTCTCTCCAACGCAGTACACAACCCAAAGGAAACCAATACTGGGCCTATCAAACTCAAACAAACTAACAAAATTTACAAAAAAAAAACCTACAGAATTTAACATTAACTCCACGTTCTCCCAAACACAACCAGTTCAAGATCCCAGACGAGCCCCCACTTGTCCCGAACCGGCTCAAGTTCGTAACAAAAGGGAGACACGTGGAGACAAGGAATACTTAAAGTATATATTTATTAACTAAAGTAAACTAACTGAAATAACAATGGGGTGTGTAATCAGTAATCAGTAGTGTAAGTGAGTGTTTGCTTGCATAAATGTAATATGGAAAAGTGTTGAGAAGTGCCAAAGCAAACAACCCAAAAAAGCCACAAAAATATCACAACCAAAGTCAAAGTATCTGCCTGGAGAGAGTCTCCTCAATGAATGTGGAAGAGGTCCATTTATGCTGGGACACACCCGGCCCAGGTGTTTCCCATGTAGCTGACGACCCTCCCAACTCCGCCCACCGGCATCCTAATAAGGAAACAAGAGCAAAAAGAGAATATGTCAGACAGAGTGGGAGGGTCGTCACACATCTCTGAGGGTAAACGTGAATATAAATTAGCTGATGAATGTGGTGAGTCATTGCAAAGCAATTATCACTATATACTATTAGAATTAGTGGTGACTCGAGGAACCCTGGAGATCCTCGTTGCTAGTATATATTTGCACCTTTGGTTAGTTAGGGGTTCTTGGTGGAACCTTTAATGTTTTTTCTTGGAGGAACCCTGGACTGGAGGTGTGGCCTAGTTAGCCGCGTGGCTTTAAGATATATCCTTTTTAAGCCAGCCATGGGAGTAAATGCCATTGCTGTTCATCTGTTCTGTTGTATTGTCAGCACATATTAAGGTTGAAAACTGACAGTTTTGTTATTTCAACAAGGCTTACAGAAGTGTATGAGTTTCTCAAGTGCCGAAGTTGGACTAGTTACCACTTTATTACTATATGTAATCATTAATATTATAGTAGAATATGCATAAATATTCAAGAAAATGTAAAGCGACATGCAATATACGAACTTTTAACATGATGAACAGGAATTACATTTGCTGTAGCAGGTGGCCAAAAATAACTATCTGAAAGCCATACCTCCAATAAGCCACGCCTCCAATCTTCTGTTAGGCTGCGACCTCTACAACATATTATTCAAAAGGTAAAACATTTAACCCCTCCCATCACAAAAGGTTCCAGTTGAACCTTTACACAGGGATTCCTGTGGAACCCCTTTTCAGAGGGGTTCCTAGAGGAACCTTTGTGAACTGGAAATGTTTTGAACCCCAAAAGGTTCTTCCAGGCTCCTTTACTTCTAAGAATGTATACATAAGAGACCATTTAGTCCTATGGTACACAAGTTGGCGGGTACTTTTATGAAAGTATTGTGTTGGTCGACAGTAAGCCAGGTATTTGAAACATTGTACAAAATGTAAATAGAAAGTTGTTACGGTAACTTACTTGTAGCCAGTTACCTGTAAATTACTGTAAAGAACGGTACAGTATGTACCCGTAATTCCAAAGAAACGTTGGTTTAACATTACATTACTGTAATGTACTGTTAAACCAAAGTTTCTTTAGAATTTATGGTAACATCCTGTACTTATTTTTTTACAGTAACTTACAGGTAACTGCTGCCAGTAAGTTACTGTAAAAACAACATAATTGTTTTACAGTGTAGGTCTAGTAGTAAATGGGGATCGTCAAATTGGCTGGTGCAGGAACCTCTATTGTTCGTCTGTGGTGATTCATCCGGGTAGTTTCAATGCAGTGCAGACTGGACGTCACTAATGATGAAAGGGAGCTGTAAATATAATGCTGCGGTTCCCCATTCACAACATTGGACCCTACTATAACTCACAACACCACCTACGGCTGCTTTTTACATTTCTACTATTATGCCTTTATACATAGACTTGAATGTAGATATATGTATGTAATATTTCCACTCTGTCATTATGTATTTAGACACATTATGGAGGTGGGAACATGGAAAATTGTAAATATATCAAGTCAAATACACAGCTGAATGAACTGTGTCCCAGGTAGGTTGAATACTGCATTGCATTCAGATGCCTCCCAGCAGTATCTGTGCTGTGAAATTCTGCAAATGGAGGGATTTCAGCTCTGCCAAATAACTGGAGGTCAATTTAATTTTACCACTGCCAATAGCGCCCATGGTGACATTGTAGTGTAGCAGTTTTTTTCATCAATTTGGTTACGTGTGGAGGCTACCTGCCCTGAAGGGAAAGAAATTCAGGGCATTTTCCCACTGGCTCAAATACTTAGTTCTTTTTGGTAATATCTTTGATCACATGGCACTTATTTCAAAGTAATGTAACTTTGGGGACTAGCGTGCCCTAATCCATGTCCTTACCAGCAATTCCAATGAAGTCAAGACAGACACTGCGATAGTTTCTCTCTCTCCACACATAATGGTTTGACTTCACAGCTGAGCCATGACACACCGCTAGCAGAAATGTGTTTGAGAAGCCTCAGCTTTAACTTTTTATCTCAGAGATCAGTATATTTAGCACACTGACTTTTATCTTTTCCCCAGTGCGTTTGAGCATTGCATTAATTAAGTTTTTTTGGAGGTGAATGCATAATCTCAGCATTACACTCCGAGAATGACGGGAGATTCAAATGGATTTTGAGACTGAGCAGTACTTTCTCCATCTGGCGTTCATCAATATGTTTCTAAGCGAAGAAAAGAAAGAGAATGTTGGATCTGTTCAAGTGCCTCACATAATGGTGTCTGTCTAGATCAGTGATGGTGGAGTGTGACATAATAGCATATTCCGTTTCAACCAGCGAGAACATTCTGTCTCTCTGTCACTGGATATTGGAAAATGTCCCCTTGAAAATGGGTTGCTTGCAATCTCAGTGAATTGAGCCCACAGCAGCAAGCGTATCGAGACAAACGCCATGCCGCAGTGCTGCAACCCTGAGACACAGCTCTTCTCCATCACAATGTAATTGAATTTGAGATAAGTATCGCTCACAAAATCTCCAAGAACCCTCATTTTGGCAACATGGTCTACTGCGTCAACTTATGAAGTACTTTACCAAGATATACAGTGAGGGAAAAAAATATTTGATCCCCTATTGATTTTGTACGTTTGCCCACTGACAAAGAAATGATCAGTCTATAATTTTAATGGTAGGTTTATTTGAACAGTGAGAGACAGAATAACAACAAAAAAATCCAGAAAAACGCATGTAAAAAATGTTATAAATTGATTTGCATTTTAATGAGGGAAATAAGTATTTGACCCCTCTGCAAAACATGACTTAGTACTTGGTGGCAAAACCCTTGTTGGCAATCACAGAGGTCAGACGTTTCTTGTAGTTGGCCACCAGGTTTGCACACATCTCAGGAGGGATTTTGTTCCACTCCTCTTTGCAGATCTTCTCCAAGTCATTAAGGTTTCGAGGCTGACGTTTGGCAACTCGAACCTTCAGCTCCCTCCACAGATTTTCTATGGGATTAAAGTCTGGACACTGGCTAGGCCACTCCAGGACCTTAATGTGCTTCTTCTTGAGCCACTCCTTTATTGCCTTGGCCATGTGATTTGGGTCATTGTCATGCTGGAATACCCATCCACAACCCATTTTCAATGCCCTGGCTGAGGGAAGGAGGTTCTCACCCAAGACTTGACGGTACATGGCCCCCTCCATCGTCCCTTTGATGCGGTGAAGTTGTCCTGTCCCCTTAGCAGAAAAACACCCCCAAAGCATAATGTTTTCACCTCCATGTTTGACGGTGAGGATGGTGTTCTTGGGGTCATAGGCAGCATTCCTCCTCCTCCAAACATGGCGAGTTGAGTTGATGCCAAATCCCTCAATTTTGGTCTCATCTGACCACAACACTTTCACCCAGTTCTCCTCTGAATCATTCAGATGTTCATTGGCAAACTTCAGACGGCCCTGTATATGTGCTTTCTTGAGCAGGGGGACCTTACGGGCGCTGCAGGATTTCAGTCCTTCACGGCGTAATGTGTTACCAATTGTTTTCTTGGTGATATGGTCCCAGCTGCCTTGAGATCATTGACAAGATCCTCCCGTGTATTTCTGGGCTGATTCCTCACCGTTCTCATGATCATTGCAACTCCACGAGGTGAGATCTTGCATGGAGCCCCAGGCCGATGGGAGATTGACAGGTCTTTTGTGTTTCTTCCATTTGCGAATAATCGCACCAACTGTTGTCACCTTCTCACCAAGCTGCTTGGCGATGGTCTTGTAGCCCATTCCAGCCTTGTGTAGGTCTACAATCTTGTCCCTGACATCCTTGGAGAGCTCTTTGGTCTTGGCCATGGTGGAGAGTTTGGAATTTGATTGATTGATTGTTTCTGTGGACAGGTGTCTTTTATACAGGTAACAAGCTGAGATTAGGAGCACTCCCTTTAAGAGTGTGCTCATAATCTCAGCTCGTTACCTGTATAAAAAGACACCTGGGAGCCAGAAATCTTTCTGATTGAGAGGGGGTCAAATACTTATTTCCCTCATTAAAATGCAAATCAATTTATAACATTTCTGACATGCGTTTTTCTGGATTTTTTTGTTGTTATTCTGTCTCTCACTGTTCAAATAAACCTACCATTAAAATTACAGACTGATCATTTCTTTGTCAGTGGCCAAACGTACAAAATCAGCAGGGGATCAAATACTTTTTTCCCTCACTGTAGTAGAAGTGTACATTACGATCCTAAAGAAGATAGTGCTAACAATTTGTGACTGGATTTGAACCTGGGTTTCCTGCGCTTCAGAAGGCTGTGTTAGCCCAGCCCTCTGAGCTATAGCCTAAGCATTCACTTGGGGCGCTAACACAAGTCTTAGGGAGATAACACGTCTTAGGCAAGGTTACTCATTACATAAGCATGGCTCACTGAACTACATCCTTTACATTGACACAAATATGTACTTCTCTAAGAATCCTTAAATGAAAAGGTGCATATTTGTCAAGCCCCTGCTTGTTTCACTTGATATGAATCTCTGATATGTTTTCCCAAGTTTAATAACAGAAATCTGTCCTGCTAAATAGATTCTGCACTGATGAAATGCTTTCCTCAGACTGCCAATGTCTTTTGGGTCATTTCTCTGCAGATTAAAAGCTTATTCAAATCATATTTTTCTTCTCATATAAACAAGATGAGCTTAGATCCTCAGCAGAATTCATGATAAGTAGCTTTGCAAACATTTGGGTCCAGAAGCACACAAACTGTGGCTCTGAATAAACTAGTCTTCTTTTGGAAATTAATTTAGACAAGGACATAAATGGTTTAAGACTCATTAAAATACTTTTGAATAAAATGTATGACATTTTTCTCACAAATGTCTAACATTGACAGACCTGAACTTTCCGAAGAAAGCAGGCTCAGTGCCAGTGGTTTCATTGGGCAAGAAGTGTACTGTTCCATTGCTGTTTGGCTCAAAGAAAAGTGTCACTCCGTTATCACATTCTGTACTAATGCCTATCACCATAATGGCTATGGCACCTCCTGCCCTTAATCCTTTACACTCGTAACCCGTACACGGGTTGAAAATTGCAGATTTGGATTCTGAGAAGCGCCTAAATTGGAACGCAAGTGTCTGTACAATAACATGCTATACATGACATCAGAGCTCAGGGTCTCCGCTTCACAAATCTGTATGGGTTTTAACTGACAGCCGTTGTGAACTTGAGAACCCCATGCAACAAGAAGTTTCCCCATCCCTCCCACTAATTGGGCAACTTTTGAAAATGGTTTGTTGTCTGAGTGAGGGAAATTCTGTAAATTACGAGGACTCTATGTATTTTTAAAGTGGAGACTTTGAGGATTATAATAAATACTGCTTTGATGTCATACAAGCAAGCCAAACACCTGTGAGTCCAAATGCGCACTTCAAATTTCCATATCATAAAACTCATGTAATATAGTGTCAACGTTTATGATCATTATGTTTGATGTACAGTTATAAGATGATATGGCTTATACCCTGGGTTTATTCTGAACAGAACGAGCCTATGTTTGTTTTATTGTGAAGAAAAGTTGCCACGGACCTTGCATCTGAATGCACTCATGACTCCATTCTATGCACACCAAAATTAATATCTGCTTCTATGAATTGCCTTGTGAAAAAAGCCTAACACTGTAAGATCATATTTTATAATTAAGCTAGTCATGTTGGCAATAGAACCAGCTTTCAAATTGTGCCCTTCTGACCAAGATTGCGATTTATAATGGACTGTGCTTGGATTGCATAAACAACAACAGTAATTGTATGAAGGAGTGGATGAAGGGCTGTGTTCTAAAGAAAACAACTACAAGTGTGCTTGCTCTAGTTCCTCAACGGCACAGCTATGAGAGCTCATAAAAGCACCTTATAGCTGAAGAATCTTCTTTGAGTCATAAAAGTGCATTGAAATTACTTAGGAACTGTGCACACTTTGGAGAGGTGTGTGGCCGCTTGGAAACACCAGTTAGACCTCAATATAAAACCCTTTTTACATCAGCAGATGTCACAAAGTGCTATACAGAAACCCAGCCTAAAACCCCAAACAGCAAGCAATGCAGATGTAGAAGCACGGTGGCTTCACTCAAACTCTTATCATTATGTTTTCTTATGATGCACCTACCCCAAATTTTCCAATAATATTGTTATCATATTTATCATCATAAAAACATTTCAATTTAGCCCTATCCATATAGGACAATTCCCAAGAGTGTAAGTGGTGAACTGTAGGAGTTTGGGTTGCACATTTCAAATAAGACACTTCACAAGTCAACGGTTAACTTGTGAGACTCCATCCATTCCCTTTTGTGATGAAACAGAGTTCAACTGTTACAGCAAGGTCAGCCTTAATTCACCCAGACTTTGAGACATAAATTATTTTAATGAGCGAGAGTTGTTCGCACTTCAGTTTCTAGCAAGAAGCATGGAATATTGATTTGCTAAACCCACACACTTGATTTTGGATTCTGCCCGCATCCATTTAGCTAGCAGAAGAGACAAACTGCAAAGAACCCAGCATGACAGTAAAATAAACAACTCCCAACATCCAGACCTTGAAACATGTGTTTAAAGATGAATTATGCGTACAGCTGCTCGTTCCCCGTGGTCAAATAAACTGCAAAAGACTGTCAAGATCATCACTTGTGCTGTTACATTTATTGTACGTTCAGCATCTGCAAAGTTTCAGCACCAAATATTGTCTGTTGATTAGGAACAAAGGCAGATTTAGTGAGCAATTATAACTAGATTCAGAATGCCTTTCTCTTGGGTTTAGCTGACAATGGAAGAGCTCACCCTAGTTTATTCACATCACATTGTCAGGCCTTATTCAGACGTATAAATTAATGATGTGAAATTATGATTCACCTTAACTACCGTATGCTTCCACAAACACTGCCATACTGGTGTCTGGGTGGTGCTGCTTGGTTGGTGCCGTGGGCCAGGCGTCATTTCACATTATGAAGAATGACCTTTGTTGTCACCTTATCTCGCGGCCAGAGTCCATCCTTTAATCAAAGATGATTAGTTCAATTTACTTCCCCCTGGCAACACTAGAGAGGTCAAACTCCCTGTCATCATCCTTATCTTGACCTTTCTATCTTGGTAAACTGTCTGCATTTCATACAGGGCATCCAGCATGTGTTCCTCAATTAGGGGAGGAAGTTTGGGAAAGTGTTTGTTTGTCTGGTAAAAGCCAGCCAAAACAACAGCAAAGTACTGTGCTTTGAGTACACTCACTCAATCTGCCGTTTGCACAGTAGTCAAGGCAAGAATTGATGTGTGAAGAAAAAAACACATATAAAGGAGAGTGATATGAATACTGAGCGTGGAGCTCTGCTGATATCCCAGACACCTAGCATCTAGCATCTCTAACATCTAACACATGTTGGCAGGTCTGGAGTTTGGGGGTGAGGTGCTGTATGTTGTCCTGTTGAAATCATGTACAGTATGTTCAGTATGTGTGTGTGTCATCTACATGTCATCCGTGTGTGTGTGTGTGTGTGTTGTGTTGTGTTGTGTATGGGGCAGGGGGCACCTCTACCCCCTCAGGCTTCTCATTGTGATATGTGACTGCAGAGCAGATCAACTGCACCATGCGTCAGATGTGACAGATGCTGATAAAACGGTCACAAATAACTTGTCTTCATGAAACTATAGAGAATGAAAAAATTGGATGCTATTCTTTTCTCTTCTCTGTTCTCGCCTCCTCCTCCTCATCCTCCTCCTCATCCTCCTCCTCCTCCTCTTCAAATACAGCTGCCTCATGAGGATTCATGAGGTGTGTAATAAGAATGAAAATACTCAAGGTGTGTGTGTTAGTGGTGCGCGGGTCAGCTGTTTGTTCACCTGCAACCGCCCGCAATTGCTAAATAACCCATCCACAAACACCCACTATATGTGATAAAATGAAAATCTGAGGCCCGCACCCGACCCTAACCCACAAATATAGAAAATGCGCTGTAGGCTAGAGTCAGAGATGGCAAAAGTATTTTTTGACAGGGGGTGCAGGATTTGTTTGTTGTTAGCTAATTTAGATATGTTTCTGCTTTTAATTTCCAACATTTTGGTAGGTTATTTGTTTGTCATCTTATCTATAATTAGACACAGAAGAATAAACCCTTGCTCACCAGAATAATGTCATAAATGATATAATGAGTGCTTCAATCTAGTTGACATCGGTAAAGTTTTCTCTGTCATCTCTGCTTCTTTCGCGGAGCAAAGATGTTTAGGGACCGGGGAGAAAATGCAACAACTTAACAACAACAACAAAACACTGAAAGATTTTATGTGCAGAATTTCCAAATGACATCAGTTTGACCGATTGTAAGGAAATAGAAAGCTGTGACCCAACATGTTTTTGATAAGATTGTGGTACGACTTGCATGCATATCCTATTTTATGTTGTTGAAATAATGTCAGCTTTTATGATGCTGATAAAGATAGCACCTCTACTACAGATGGTCCCTAAATGCGAATTTGCATTCTCTCTAGATGCTGAAAGAAATAATTACTATTTTTTCATTACTGTTGCTGAGTCAAAATGTACATTTGGTGAATAATTTGACTGCAAGAAATGCTTAATTCTGCAGGAGTTAACATTAAGACTATGTGAGAAGTTATAGGCCTACAGTCAGTGTCCAGATTTCAGTTTCCATTTAACCCATCTGAACAGTAGGCTACAGTTCCATTGACATGTCTTAGGCCTATTTTAAGTCCCCTTCTTGTGACTATCGAATTTGTAGGCTATAGTGCCTCACTATCATCACACAACATAGGCACTGCTATCATCCTCTTTTACCACTTCAAATCTTTCCCAAACATTACTATTCTGGTCCTCCCTTCTCTTTATTTTAAACTCTCCATTTCACAACTTTTCTCTTACTGAATTAAACTCTGACATTGTCCTTTTTGCATCAGTGGATCCACTAACTTTTTCTGCCCATTCCCAAAAGCGTTTGGTGATTGGTGTGTAGGCTATTTGGCACGCATAAAGTTACATGCTGACCAAACCACCTGCGTTGCATGTGCCAGCTGTTGCAAAATACATTTACACCTACACGCTGCAAGTCCCGCCTCTCCTATCTACTTATTGTTTCTTAGGAGCATACTAACCCACGTGGGTGATTGAAAGATGAACTACAGTAGGTAAACACTCCAGTCCAGTTGGTGGCTTTAATGCACCTTAAAGTTGGTTGCCAACCGCCATATAAAATCCACAGAAGAAGAAGAAGCAGAAGAAGGAAGGAGAGATTAATCAAAGAAAACTAAAAACAAGCTAAGTTTCCCCTGCTATCTGTGGATTAATTATTAGAGTAAAGAATATATGATTTTGTTTGACTCAAAATGGGTAAAAATTCTACAAAGATCCAGAAAAAAAAGGACCGTATGCATTTAATGCAAAATAACAACCCAATGTTTATCTCCCAGGACAATTTAGCTCACAACAGCAAGCTAGCTAAATGTCCAGGAATGTTTAATGTGTGTTTCAACCTGTCCTCAAATGAATATAGTTGATTCACAGTTGTTGTGTCGTGAACGCATCTGGTGGGGATAGACAAAATCAACATGCGCACGCGCGGAGCCAGTCTGGTCAGCATGTTAGGCCGTAAAGCAATAGTCTTACTCACTAATACCAGATAGCCTGAAAGAAATCAACAAGCTCTCACATTCTCACATCAGAAGTAGACGTTCATTCATGTTCCTCAAATGTCACATTTTGAAGTTATTCCAAACGTCTAATTTCAAAGTGTTTAAGGTTAACTTTAGGCGTTAGCTCTGAATTGTTAAGGTTAGGGTTGTTTTTGCTTTATTCAACCCATCCGCCCTGATGTTGGAGAGAGGGAAGGAAGGAGGAAACTGGGAAGTAGGCAGGGAGGGGGAAGGGAGGGAGGGAGATTTAGATGGGAAAATAACTGGGGACATCCATGTTGCATTTTTAAGGAGTTGGTATGTATGGAGTATAGAGCCACAAAATGAGAAATATCACAGAGCTGGCTGGGATGAGGAAGCACACACACACACACACACACACACACACACACACACACACACACACACACACACACACACACACACACACACACACACCTGCCCTTCAGCTCTGCCTGGCTGCTATCAAATATAAGCGTTATGAGACAGCAAAAAGGCATTAGCGCCTATTGAAAGTGTCCTTACTGCCAAGCTGAATCCCACAGGGTATATGAGGAGCCCTGCCTCAATAACAGTTTGTCATCTAATTTGACGAACGGCCACCTATTTTACAATTCCTATGGAAGGTAGTGTACAGCAGGGCACTGCCACATAGGATTTAGAGAAATCTGAAAAATCCACCTCTACTCTACCTTTGCCTGTAGAAAACCTTCACATACTGTATATTCACACTAAAATGCATTCAGATAGGTATTTTCCACACAGGGAGATGTGGATAAATCGGCATAAACGATAACGTACATTTTTCATTAGGGTATTTACGCTAGATACACTGTGAAAATACAGTACATGTTCACGTCTTGGAGAAGCGGTGGGAGTTGAATAGGCTAAAATGCTTTTAGCATCTCTTTTGAGTGCTGTGTTTGACCTCAGTGTTCTTGCGCTAATTAGCTTAGGGCTAACTCACTATGCTACGTGCTGTGCGCTGCGGACAGACATGCTTCACATTAATCAATTTGAGCACGCTAAGCCCCTGAATTCTCATTCAATTATAATATTATTTCAAGGCTTAGAGGACTGTCATGGGGTTGACATAGGTTCTTTCTCAAAAATGAATTATCCGGAGAGATAATACATCATGTGCTTTTTAAACACTTCATTAGCTCGGCTCTATTAGCACCAAGAAGATGACATTATATCAACGAGACAGTGAGTGACATAAATTCTATATTCCAACCTTCCTATGATCCAAGTCTTCTCCAGAGACAGATGAAGAGGATCTGCCTATGTGATTTGAGCCTCAACATACTGCTGTGAGGATGTCATTGACAGGATTCAGAAAGGAGTGCCATACACTCCCAAATAGGTGAACTCGTCAGAATACAGTCCCACGTATGATGATAAATGTCTAACAATTCCCAGAACTGATTTTGACGCTTTTATTATTTTGTCACTGTAGTAGCTAAGTCATCTGAGGTGCCAAAGAAGATCTGAGGTGCCAAAACTGGGCTGCAGTACAGCACTGAGTGGGTAGAGTGATGTCGTTAATGGCTCTGGTGTAGAGATACAGTACATTCCTCATTAAACTGCCCAGTTTGTCCTGAGGTGTGTCTGTAAATGACAAAGACAGGAAGTAGCATTTCTCTGCAGGACAGACCAACATTGCTATAGAAAAAGTAGTAAAAAGTCAAAAGAAATGTAATACAATTGTAGATTTCGGAAGTGGAGTGTTGCTGACCAACTCAGTTCATATCCTTATCTGACCTCAGAAAGAATAGATTAAGTTTGTCAAACACAAAAATTAATAATTTTTTACCTCCTACACATTTCTCACAACTCCACACCTTATCGAGCAGAGTAAAGTGGACTGTTCATATGCTTAGCTCTTGCAGTCCTTTAATGGGGCATTTGGAATTCAATCAGCCACCTTTCCCACATCTCCACAAAAGGAAATTGCCAATGCTAATGAATGGCAGAGGATAATTATTTAGTTAGTGTTTAAGCGTAAAGTAAACACTGTTTAATTTCTCAGATAAATTAAGAAATAGTGCAGGTCTGCGTCTTAATTACATGACTCCCAGCAGATACTCAGTGGTGGAAAAAGTACCCAATTGTCATACTTGAGTAAAAGTAAAGATACCTAAATAGAAAATTACTCAAGTAAAATTGAAAGTCACCCAGTAAAATACTACTTGAGTAAAATTCTGAAAGTATTTAGTTTTAAATATACTTAAGTATCAAAAGTAAATGTAATTGCTAAAATATACGTAAGTATTAAAAGTATAAGTATAAATCATTTCAAATTCCTTATATTAAGCAAACAAGATGCCATCGTTTTCTTGTAATTTTTTTTTCTAATTTACGGATAGCCAGGGGCACACTCCAACACTCAGACATCTATTACAAATGAAGCGTTTGTGTTTAGTGAGTCCGCCAGATCAGAAGCAGAAGAGATGATGTTCTCTTGATAAGTATGTGAATTGGACCATTTTCCTGTCCTGCTAAGAATTCAACATCTAATGAGTACTTTTGGGTGTCAGGGAAATCTAATGGAGTAAAAAATACATTATTTTCTTTAGGAATGTAGTGAAGTAAAAGTAAAAGTAGTCAAAAATATAAATAGTAAAGTAAAGTATAGATCATGTCAAAAACTACTTAAGTAGTACTTTAAAGTATTTTTACTTAAGTACTTTACACCACTGCAGGTACTAAAATATGTATGAAGGGGTGAGGTCAATGGCTAGAGTCATGCAACACTTTCACAGTGGATTGGATTTTTATACTGAACAAAAGTATAAAAGCAACATGTAAAGTCTTTGTCCCATGTTTCATGAGCTGAAATAAAAGATCCCAGAAATGTGTTTACATCACTGTTAGTGAGCATTTCTTCTTTGCCAAGATAATCCATCCACCTGACAGGTGTGGCATATCAAGAAGCTGGTTAAACAGTATGATCATTACACAGGTTCACAATAAAAGGCCACTCTAAAATGTGCAGTTTTGTCACACAACACAATGCCACATAAGTTTTGAGGGAGTGTACAATTGGCATGCTGACTGCAGGAATGCCTACCAGAGCTGTTGCCAGATAATTGAATGTTAATTTCACTACCATAAGCCGCCTCCAATGTCGTTTTAGAGAATTTGGCAGTACATTCAACCAGCCTCACAACCGCAGACCATGTGTAACTACGCAGTCCAGGACCTCCACATCCGGCTTCATCACCTGTGGAATCATCTGAGACCAGCCACCCAGACAGCTGATGAAATTGTGGGTTTGCACAACCAAAGAATATCTGCACAAACTGTCAGAAACCGTGTCAGGGAAGCTCATCTGTGTACTTATCGTCCTCACCAGGGTCTTGACCTGACAGCAGTTCGGCATCGTAACCGACTTCAGTGGGCAAATGCTCACCTTCGATGGCTACTGGCACGCTGGAGAAGTAGGCTCTTCACGGATGAATTCCAGTTTCAACTGTACCGGGCAGATGGCATCATGTGGGCGAGCAGTTTGCTGATGTCAACGTTGTGAACAGAGTGCCCCATGGTGGCGGTGGGGTTATGGTATGGGCAGGCATAAGTTACGGACAACGAACACAATTGCATTTTATTGATGGCAATTTGAATGCACAGAGATACTGTGACGAGATCCTGAGGCCCATTGTCGTGCCATTCATCTGCCGCAATCACCTCATGTTTCATCATGTTGCAAGGATCTGTACACAATTCCTGGAAGCTGAAAATGTACCAGTTCTTCCATGGCCTGCATACTCACCTGACAAGTCACCCATTGAGCATAATTGGGATGCTCTGGATCGACGTGTAAGACGTGTGTTCAAGTTCACACCAATATCCAGAAACTTCGCACAGCCATTGAAGAGGAGTGGGACAACATTCCACAGGCCACAATCAACAGCCTGATCAACTCTATGCGAAGGAGATGTGTCGCGCTGCATGAGGCAAATTATGGTCACACCAGAAACTGACTGGTTTTCTGATCCACGTCCCTACCTTTATTTTTTAAGGTATCTGTGACCAACAGATGCATATCTGTATTCCCAGCCATGTGAAATCCATTGCTTAGGGCCTAATGCATTTATTGAAATTGACTGATTTCTTAATATGAACTAACTCAGTAAAATATTTTAAATTGCTGCATGTTGCATTTATATTTTTGTTCAGGGTAGTATGGAAAGGGGGACAAATAGTCTAGCTACTTCCAGCACTAGTACTTTCAGTGACCTGGACAACTAGGTGTGTGGAATCTGTGAGCAATCAAGAGCCAGACCAAGGTGCCAACAGGCCAAGCACCAAGGCATCATCATATTAATGTTTCAAGACAACATGATTCAATCTTTCAATCGACTACTCATCACCAAGATTTCAAAGCACGCCATCTCCCATTGGAGGTGGGACACATTCCTATGAATAAACTCCAACCACCACCAGTCTCTCAGTGTCCAACTGTAGCTCTCCAAAAATAATGCTACTTATTATGACAAAGGCTTTTCTTCTTCAATCTCTTCTTCAGTTTGTAGTAGAGACAGAAACTGGGATGACAGAAAAAAGATACAGATATGGCGTTTACCCTCCAGCCAGACACCCAAATGAAGTGTAGTCCCCATTTGTTCTCTCTCGCCTTCGCTCGCACAGACGAGTGATGACAGTTGGCAGCCATTGGAGCATACTGCGATCAGGCAAATGTTTTCTTCTAAGCAGGCTAATCAGTTAATTAGCTTCGTAATTATATTATGAGACAAACCCATGATATGATGAAGGGATTGAGCCTTATATTTTTAACACATTATTTTTGGAAAGCGGATGTAGCTAATGTGAGACCTGTAAGTGATGTGGACCTTGGATAACCCACAGCTGTAAGCTAATAGATTAATGCTATTAGTTGTATAATGCTATCTGCATAAAGTACACAAATCAACCTATATTTACTTAAGCTGTATTATATACTGTATCTTGGAATTTACATGTAGGCTCTCCAGAAATCACTGGTGCATGTCTTTGTATTACCCCTGCTGCAACTAAACTCTGCCACTTTACATACACATACACATACACACAGACATCAAATTCATCTGCATAAGCCAATGTCCCCAATAAAATCAGTAAAATCATTGAGTCCTTCATAAATATCTTTAGATGTCATGGGCAATGTGTTAGTCTAGGTAAGTATTAAACCCCTGCATGTTGTCTTAATCCGGCACAGGGTGTCTCTCTCCTTCTGCGCTAATGTCATTGCCAAGGGTTTCAATATGTATCTGAGGTATTCAATAATTAAAACAGAGAGAGGCTTCAGATGTCCTCAACTCTAATCCATTTCTACTCAATGTCTGGCACCTGACTGTCACCAAATACAGCCGTAAAACATTATTGGTACCCTTTATCGGTATGCCGAACGATTGTTACTTTAATCCATTAATCTGTAGCCAACCTATTTGCAAACTACTTTCTGATGGTTCTCAAATAGTTATTCAAGGGGAGATACTGTTATTATTGGTAAACTGTCCAGACCCAAAGAGATAACATGGGATTCATTTTTTGTGATCCAATTTACATTTTAGTCATTTAGCAGATGCTCTTATCCAGAGCGACTTACAATTAGTGAGTGCATACACTTTTCATACTGGCCCCCCGTGGGGTCAACAAGTCAAGAACAGAAAAAAACTCCAAAAACTATTTAAAAAACGGGGTCAAAATCTTGTATTATTAGAATTGGTCTTCTCAAAACTCTCCTCTCTCTTTGTTCCATTTCACTATCTAGACGGAGCACCTATAACATTTACCAGTGATGAACTGCGGTTTCCACCATGATATTTATGAAAATAAGTAATTATAGATAGGGACAATACATGAAAGAGAGCGGCCCACATGTTTTAAGGCCTCCATCATTCATAATAATTGAGAAGATAATCCTATCAAAAGTGAAATGCACTAACATTTCTAAGGTCAAGCTCTGAGACGCTGCTGGAGAAAGAATGTTCCCATCGCACGTTGACAAGAACACATATGGGAAAATGTTTCGGGAGGGCGTCTGCTAGGCACTTTAATGATTGCAAAAAACAATTCTGAAATGTAAGGAGGAGTGGGTAGGTTGAGGTTGTTCATTTTCAACTTAAGTCTTTGGAAGTGAAAAGACAAATACTTGTTTGAAGAAACTTTTATTCTCAACCTGCCAAGAAGTTTCTCAACAGACTACTTTGAATAAAACATTAACCACATTGGTACTTGGTAAGTAGGAAGTGCACAGCTAATCTTAGTAAAAGCATTTCGCGTGAAGCTTTAAATCGTTTTTCTTCATTATCTCCAAAATAGTGTATTTCTTCCCACATTATATCAGTAATCATGAATAATGAAAGCATTTTAATTATTTCAGGTGCATTGTATCATGATGTCAATATTTTTCTGTAAACAGTATTTCACATTAAGCAGGAACCGTGGAATATTAAGGTTGGTTTATTTAGATATATTGATTGTGACATGTGAATGTGCTGCCACAGTGGCTGAGGAAAATCTAGATATTAAACAACAGAAAACATCAAAAGCTAATTTACAACTGGAATTGAGAACAAAATAAATGTAGCGCTGTGAAGCCAAGACCTCCCATCTGCTCTGCTGGGGGATAGATGTACTGTGACCATCTGTGCATGGGGCTGTCTTTTACATCTACACTAGTGGGACAAATACTTCCCCAAATCACTGCATTCTCCATGTTAATTAGTTCTCTATCAGTATCTAGCCTATATTATATATTTGAATATTTGAAAGGTAAAGGGAAGCAATAAACCACAGGGTTGATATATGTGTGATATACAGTGGGGAAAAAAAGTATTTAGTCAGCCACCAATTGTGCAAGTTCTCCCACTTAAAAAGATGAGAGAGGCCTGTAATTGACATCATAGGTACACGTCAACTATGACAGACAAATTGAGAAAAAATAATCCAGAAAATCACATTGTAGGATTTTTAATGAATTTATTTGCAAATGATGGTGGAAAATAAGTATTTGGTCACCTACAAACAAGCAAGATTTCTGGCTCTCACAGACCTGTAACTTCTTCTTTAAGAGGCTCCTCTGTCCTCCACTCGTTACCTGTATTAATGGCACCTGTTTGAACTTGTTATCAGTATAAAAGACACCTGTCCACAACCTCAAACAGTCACACTCCAAACTCCACTATGGCCAAGACCAAAGAGCTGTCAAAGGACACCAGAAACAAAATTGTAGACCTGCACCAGGCTGGGAAGACTGAATCTGCAATAGGTACGCAGCTTGGTTTGAAGAAATCAACTGTGGGAGCAATTATTAGGAAATGGAAGACATACAAGACCACTGATAATCTCCCTCGATCTGGGGCTCCACGCAAGATCTCACCCCCGTGGGGTCAAAATGATCACAAGAACGGTGAGCAAAAATCCCAGAACCACACGGGGGGACCTAGTGAATGACCTGCAGAGAGCTGGGACCAAAGTAACAAAGCCTACCATCAGTAACACACTACGCCGCCAGGGACTCAAATCCTGCAGTGCCAGACGTGTCCCCCTGCTTAAGCCAGTACATGTCCAGGCCCGTCTGAAGTTTGCTAGAGTGCATTTGGATGATCCAGAAGAGGATTGGGAGAATGTCATAAGGTCAGATGAAACCAAAGTAGAACTTTTTGGTAAAAACTCAACTCGTCGTGTTTGGAGGACAAAGAATGCTGAGTTGCATCCAAAGAACACCATACCTACTGTGAAGCATGGGGGTGGAAACGTAATGCTTTGGGGCTGTTTTTCTGCAAAGGGACCAGGACGACTGATCCGTGTAAAGGAAAGAATGAATGGGGCCATGTATCGTGAGATTTTGAGTGAAAACCTCCTTCCATCAGCAAGGGCATTGAAGATGAAATGTGGCTGGGTCTTTCAGCATGACAATGATCCCAAACACACCGCCCGGGCAACGAAGGAGTGGCTTCGTAAGAAGCATTTCAAGGTCCTGGAGTGGTCTAGCCAGTCTCCAGATCTCAACTCCATAGAAAATCTTTGGAGGGAGTTGAAAGTCTGTGTTGCCCAGCGACAGCCCCAAAACATCACTGCTCTAGAGGAGATCTGCATGGAGGAATGGGACAAAATACCAGCAACAGTGTGTGAAAACCTTGTGAAGACTTACATAAAACGTTTGACCTGTGTCATTGCCCACAAAGGGTATATAACAAAGTATTGAGAAACTTTTGTTATTGACCAAATACTTATTTTCCACCATGATTTGCAAATAAATTCATAAAAAATCCTACAATGTGATTTTCTGGATTTATTTTTCTCATTTTGTCTGTCATAGTTGGCATGTACCTATGATGAAAATTACAGGCCTCTCTCATCTTTTTAAGTGGGAGAACTTGCACAATTGGTGGCTGACTAAATACTTTTTTCCCCACTGTATGTCTGTGCAATACATCTCAAATACAGCTTCTGAGAAAAACACAAAATATACAAAACCTCCCTAACACAAACTGTGAAATATGATAATGTGGACTGTAACAGCTGTTTACACATCAACTCCCAACTGTTGCAGGTCTCTTTTCATTAATTATTTCTGATCTGAGACAGACTCTAGTCATTATAGCCAGACTCTGCTGGACCTTGGGTTTACTCTGACAAATGTCCCAGATTTGATCACCTGCTCGACAATACTCCCCCATCCTGTCTCCAGCTCCATAAATTACTAACTGAGACAGAGCAAAGAGAGACGAGAGAGAGAGCGTGAACAAGAGAGAGAGATAGAGCGGGAGAGAGGGACAGAGGGACAGAGAAAAAGAGAGACAGTGGCCAAGCTCGAGACAGAGGAAATGAAAGCGAGAGAGAGAGAGAGAGAGAAAGAGAGAGAAGCCTTCAATGTCACCTATCGTCCGTTCCGCAAGAAGCCAGTGGCAACTACCCTCCGTGGATGATTCACATTGTGGGACGTAATTACCAGCGTGACATTTACGGTTAATTGGGTTACCAATGACTTCTCGCAAGGATTTCTGAGAGAAAGGTCATTTCTGGCTCCAGTCAAAGTCTCTCCTCCTCCTTTTCCTCC
Organism: Coregonus clupeaformis; assembly: GCF_020615455.1. Classification (NCBI taxonomy): domain Eukaryota; kingdom Metazoa; phylum Chordata; class Actinopteri; order Salmoniformes; family Salmonidae; genus Coregonus; species Coregonus clupeaformis. Next base: position 1,372,350 of record NW_025533480.1, on the reverse strand, counting down.
ACCTTGTTGTGTTTCGATGGAGATGGAAGAGAGAAATAAATGATTTGATTGACAATAGACTTGGTGTGTGGTTGAACTTGCATTAGTAATGACACACACACACACTATGTAATAACATGTACAAGCTACTTTGTATGTCGGATGACAAAGGCAAAGCATGCATATCTGTCCATTTTGAAACAACATCCACTGTCACATGCAAGTTACATGATTAATAAAATAACTCTAATTAGCTGATTGGACCTGAAGATGCAATTAGGAAGATATGTTGTGGCTGCTGCTACTCATAATGTTGACTCATTCTATGTTGATGACTTCATTATTGTTATGATGTTTGGTCATCATCCGCAGTAACCCAAAAGAGATAACACATGCTGTATGTCCTTTTTTATGTGAGTCAGACACCGCAGAGTACCATTCAATCTCCACTGGCCACACAAAAACAATGTGATTAAAATCCTCTTTTGAAATTGGTGACCTTCACATATCTGTTGGAATCCTCTACCTTGTCTGTCTTTCTTTGTGAATATTAATTAATATCTGTCTGTATAACAAAGTGCTGTCACCATGGTGAGACCTCTCATGGCAACAGTGGACAAAAGGAGAGGAGCTCTGAATCAGAGCTAACAAGTTAGTCGGCGATAAGCTAGCATAAAGACAGCATTTATCACATTACATTCACTACAGTACTGTGACATGGTTGACCTGGAGCGAGCACACTGAAATGGCTTTGCATGCTATACAGAGAAGTGAGATGACGCAAATGCAGGGTGGTCCAGAGCACAATAAATGGTCTCTTCTACTGTTCAAATGAACACCCAACTGTATGACCACATGGAATGTAAATAGTATCCACCTTCTAATAAAAAAATAAACCCACTGTTTCACAAATAATGACCACGGCTAATGTTTAGGAATAGCTAATACTGCTTGAAAAATATTCCAGAACAGACTTTTCAGAATTAGGTCATTTGTCATAAAGCTATTGCATGTTCAGCAGTTTGACAGACCTACAGAAGTTATTGCACTAGTGACTCCCATGACTTCAAGGGCACTCCCTACTCTCCTATCTCCTCCTGAGAGGCATTATAAACACGTCTTGTCGGCCGTCACCAGGTGACAATAGAAGAGTGATAGTTGGCCTAGTCGATGCCTTGCTGTTTTAGTGATTCCGTTGTTCGCTCAGTTTACTTTTGCAATTAACTAATCAGGTCAGTAGCTGGGGGATCTGGCCCCAAGGTGTTGCCTAGCAACGGTGGGGCGCTGTGGCCAGACTACATGGCTGATGTGTGAGAGTTACTGCCGCAGTAAAACTGTCTCTCAGCAAGCGTCTGATTTGTGCCTCTTTGCCAATGCCAAAGTGGCAGGAGGAAGGCACGTATAGCACTTTGTTTGAGCAAGTACACTTTTATTAAGGAGGAGAAGAGATTGGGGGACGCACTGGATGTCTGGATTGTTCCCATAGTGTAATCATAGTTTATATGGGCAGCACCAAGCAAAGTAAATAGTTTAAACTCTGTGTTATGACTTTTTGTAATAATACTGCAATGCCCCCAAGGTCTGCTCTGATATCAAAATAATGTAATGATATTTTTGGGATATATCTATATCATATAATTGCATATATTACCTTCACAATTCACATTCTCTCCCTCGCGCTTTGGTCTCCACAGGGACATTTGGCTTTGCCTGAAGATATGTTTGCTTGCCAAATTGCAAATAGTGCATCAGAGGATGATACCGGAATGTAAGTTACGACCTTGTAAATTAAGCCATAGCATCACAGAATGTAATGCTTATCCTACACAATGTTATACTCGCTTCCCCTAAGTACATCATAATGAACACTGATGAACCACAGATTAATTGACAATTAAAATGATATTTTATTGCACATTTACAATATGGCCGTGTCTAGTCTGCAGACTCAGGGATGGCAAGTTGGTGCCAATCTCAGGAGCATAAAGATTGCATGTACAGAAATGATTTCAACATGATCACCATTGATTTGTTAGGTGTTCCAATGGTAACGATGACCACTTACGCCACCATGGATGAGTACAAGGACACATTGACTACACAGCCTCTATGGGGGTGCCACAGGGTTCAATTCTCGGGCCGACTCTATTCTCTGTGTATATCAATGATGTCGCTCTTGCTGCTGGTGACTCTCAGATCCACCTCTATGCAGACGACACCATTTTGCATACATCTGGCCCTTCATTGAACACTGTGTTAACAAACCTCCAAACGAGCTTCAATGCCATACAACACTCCTTCCGTGGCCTCCAACTGCTCTTAAACGCTAGTAAAACTAAATGCATGCTCTTCAATCGAACGCTGCTTGCACCCACCCGCCCGACTAGAATCACTACTCTCGGCGGGTCTGACTGAATATGTGGACAACTACAAATACCCAGGTGTCTGGTTAGACCGTAAACTCTCCTTCCAGACTCACATTAAGCAATTAAATCTAGAATCGGCTTCCTGTTTCGCAACAAAGCCTCCTTCACTCATGCTGCTAAACATGCCCCTGTAAAACTGACTATCCTACCGATCCCTGACTTCGGCGATGTTATTTACAAAATAGCTTCCAACACTCAACTCAGCAAATTGGATGTAGTCTATCACAGTGCCATCCGTTTTGTCACCAAAGCCCCATATACTACCCACTATTGTGACCTGTACGCACTCGTTGGTTGGCCCTCACTACATATTCGTCGCCAAACCCACTGGCTCCAGGTCATCTATAAATCACTTCTAGGCAAATCCCCGCCTTATCTTAGCTCATTGGTCACCATAGCAACACCCACCCGTAGTATGCGCTCCAGCAGGTATATCTCACTGGTCATCCCCAAAGCCAACACCTCCTTTGGCCACCATTCCTTCCAGTTCTCTGCTGCAAATGACTGGAACGAACTACAAAAATCTCTGAAGCTGGAGACACTTATCTCCCTCATTAACTTTAAGCATCAGTTGTCAGAGCAGCTTACCGATCACTGTACCTGTACACAGCCCATCTGTAATTAGCCCACCCAACTACCTGCTTTATCTTGGCCAGGTCGCAGTTGTAAATGAGAACTTGTTCTCAACTGGCTTGCCTGGTTAAATAAAGGTGAAATAATAAAAATAAATATAAATAAACAGCCAATATATCAGACATACTGTATACTCCCATCACTTGCGCTGTACATTCTGTATGTCCTCAGTAAATGCTAGCATCATATCTAGCATTATTATGTGAACGTACTGACATCTTGATAAGCAGTGTGGACTTGTGCAAGTGTTCCATGTTTCCATCATTCATTAGTTAAGAAGTTTAAATGCAAAAAGCCTGACTGGAACGAACTAGTTTCCACGTTGGTGAGATTCAGACAGTGTTCCCATGGGTCTTTGTCTGTATGATATCCTTCCTGTGAAGCAGAAACCCTTGTTTCTGAGCGCACGAGAGCATTAACTGACAAATCTAAGTTGCACTGGATCCATCTCCCTCTGGCTTTGTGCTCCTGCTAGCAACTCTGTCACTGGTTTATTTGTAGATTACAGGGCCTGTTGATTTTGGGAATGTTTCTTTCCCCAACATCAAAGATTGACTGATCTCTCTCTCTCTCGCTGTGAGGGGCTGAGCCACTTAAAAAATGTGTATTTGTTTTCCATACCCTGTTGAGACACTGTTTTGCTGTATCTATAATATTGCAGTCCCCAATCCTTCTGATTTACTCTCCTCTCCAAACTGCATATGAGCTTGACATACCAATCACACTGCAGCGTCTGATAGCCAGAACGATTTAACAGGATAAGCCGATATGTCATAACGGGGGAGACATGGGAGAATTAAGACGGAGCAGTTGATCTGTGTGAAATTCAATTATGCGTGATAGCAATAAGTATTCACAAGTTGTTTGTGGAAAACACAACCATTAGTATATTCTTCATGTGGAAATAAAAGTACAACTGCAAGAGCTCCTTTAAGAGCCATAGTGTTGTGTAATGTCACAGTGCATTAAAGCGTGTCTCATGTGTAGTGGAGGAAAGTGGTTTGCCATTTATGACATTTATCCCACTCCCATTCGTACGGGATGGAGGAATTAAGGAGTTGTGGTTGAGGAAATCAAATGAGTGTAGAGAACACATGTAGGAACATCATGTCTTCTAGCTCTTTCCTCCATCTTTATATGTGATGATCTTTGTTTTCTAAAGGGAAGGTTCACACATATCACTGAACTATCCCTTTAAGCTTGATTCAGATCATTGATAAGCAAGGCCCTTCACTTCAAGGATTGTTTTCAAGATGTGGTAGATAAAGATGTCTTTCTTTTTGTGACCAAATGTTTAAAAAAATGTCAATATTTTTGTTGACGGCCGTTACAGATACAATATACAAATTCATATAATTTCATAATTATATAATATCATATTTACTACATGTGGGCTGCCACTCAAAAATAAAACATAAAAAAGGTACATAAATACAAAGTATTGATCATTTTGATAAAATTACAGAGTTAGATAAAGGTGTATCTTATTCCAGATTTTACATTTGGGTGGTGATTTAATTACCATTGACAAAACATCTACCCCTGCTTTATTGAGTAATCATGTTCATTATGAAAGTAATCTCATTGAACACTTTGATAAGAACCATGCTGCTGTGATCAGTGAGGAAATCAAAGTAGGATTACTTACCCCTATCTGGGCTTTCTAAAAAGATTAAGTGCTCTTAAACTGTAATCAAAGTATTACTATCCAAGAATACCATTTAATACCTGATTGATTTCAATTGATAAACACATTTAAAATATATGTTGTTGTGGTTAGCTATCGGGTTTATGTACAGGCGGTGCAATGATGCAGTTCAAATTGTGTCCCTCTCTTCGAGATTTGATATGTGTCATCGGTGAACTCGGTGCTTGTGACCATAGCAACAAAGCACATCTTATGATCTACTTGGAATGTGACAGCTGATTGGTGAGAACACTGATATTACTGTCATTATCCAGCGCTGAAAGTTGATAATCAGAACGATGGAGAACAAAACCTTCATGTCAACTATTGACAATATAATGACCTTGCAAGAAAAACATTATATTGTTAAAAAAGAACACAGATTTCCAACAGGTTAAAAATTGTTTTTCTTGTGTGCACATTGAAGACTGAAATATCACTTACATGTCCTTCAGATTGTCCTTTACCTTCAGTAATCATATAATCTCTAGTGGATAGATTCTGACCAAATTACGTGAGATTTTAGTTCTGGGTTAACCAATATGAATGGTAATACAATGAAATACTTTCATGGTGTAAATAATGGTTGTGAAATTAAAGTAAAAAGCAAAGGTTTGACCTTGTCCTCAGAGATTTAACCCTGCAGGTCCGCAGCAGACAGCTATTTTTACATTATTTTCAATTATCATCTGAAACAGACAGACAGGAACCCTTGAGGAAGGTAGCCTAATTTCACTACCAGTCCCTGCCACTGAGGCACTTTACAGGGTTCTTAATATAGCCTAGCTCAAAAAAACGGCCTATGAACACAATGTTCCTTATATCCACGTGTGATTGGTTACTTTACATTTCTTCAAATGTAACTTCCTCTACGTTTTCAAAATGTTATATTTGACAGTGTCATATCAGTTGACTAGTAGATAATGTTATTGTCATATTTGGTATACCAGAAGCAGTTGTTTAGTTGGTGTGTTATAAAAACAAATATACATCAAATCAATTGAAATGTGTCTTACCAGTGGTGCATCCAGGCCGATGCTTGGATGCACATGACATCAACACGTAAAATCACTATGCAAAGTCTTTCTAAAAAACTTCACTTTGGTAGTTACAAAAAGGCAAGGTCCATGATAATTACTTTAGAGATATTGTCTTTTTATGCACCAAATGCTTCTGCGTTTAGTGTGACAGCATCTTAATTATTTCACACTCAAGGGGCATCAAAGTGGCCTGGGCGCCTACAGTTGATTGACAGATAGATTAATATTGTCAGGCCCTGGAGACGCATGATACATTCTACTTGATTTAACCATTGTTACTGGTTGGTTTCAAGGACGGTCAGATTCTCCCCCCGCTCCATCACTAGTGATGTTCTCTGTAGCTCAGCTGGTAGAGCACAGCGCTTGAAACGCCAAGGTAGTGGGTTCGATCCCCGGGACCACCCATACACAAAGATGTATGCACGCATGACTGTAAGTCGCTTTGGATAAAAGCGTCTGCTAAATGGCATATATATATATATTTTTATGTTCCATAATAACAGATTGTGACATCTATATCCTTGTTAACATTAATACCATAACAATAATCAAATATGGACAGGCGTCAAAAGCTCCAGAGATGGTTTTAAGTTATGTACACTACCGTTCAAAAGTTTGGGGTCACTTAGAAATGTCCTTGTTTTTGTCACGGTTTCGGCCGAGGCTGCCTCTCTCCCTTGTTCGGGCAGGTTTCGGCGTTCGTCGTCTCCGGAATTCTAGCTGCCACCGCTGTATGTTTCATGTTCGTTTGCTTTTGTCTGTTTGTTTCCACACCTGTTTCTGTTTTGGCGTAATTAGTGTCCTATAAGTTTCTCGTTGTGTTTGTCTAGTGTTGTGTGTAATTATTTCCGTCAGTATTGTGTTTTGCTCGGTTGAGCTTATTCTCCACTGCGCTGGAGCATTTTCGCACCTGTGTGTGCACAGTTACATTTTGTCGCACCTGTTTGTGCGCAATTTACCTTTCGCCTTCATGCGTGTTTTTTTCGCTTTCGGGCTAGTTGTCCTGTTGCCTTGGTTTGGCCAGTAATACAGCCTTTGGAACATTCAGTCTGAGTCCTGCGTTTGATTCCTACATTACACCTACAACACGCCCTGACAGAATTACACACCTTCTATGGAATCAGCAGGAGCCGAAGCAGCCCAGACGAGACTGGAGGCCCAGGTTCGGGACCAGCAAGATCAGCTCCTGCAGATGGGGACCGCCCTGCAGGAGGTGATTTCCACCATCCGAGGCTGGGGTCCGCCTCCACCGCCTCCCGCCCTGCCAGCACCATCGGCCAGCCCGCCCATTCCAGCGCCAGAACCTCGAGGGAGTCCGACTATCTCTCCCGAGGGCCTACGACGGAGCCGCGGCTGGGTGTCAGGGATTCCTACTCCAGGTGGAGCTATACCTGGCCACAGTGCACCCGGCACCTTCAGGGCATGAGAGCGTGTCCGCCCTGATCTCCTGCCTGGCCGGAAAGGCGTTGGAGTGGGCCAACGCGGAGTGGAGGAAGATCGACGCCACGACGATTACTTACAACGAGTTCTCCCGCCGCTTCAGGGCGGTGTTTGACCATCCCCCGGAGGGGAAAGCGGCGGGGAGCGTCTGGTCTTCCTCCGGCAGGGAGGAGAAGTGCCCAGGAATTCGCGCTCGATTCCGTACGCTAGCGGCAGATGCAGGGTGGAATGATCGGGCCCTCATCGATCTGTACAGATGTAGCCTACGAGAGGACGTCCGTCGGGAGCTGGCTTGTAGGGACACCAGCCTCTCCTTCGACCAGCTGGTTGACATGTCCATCAGGCTGGATAACCTACTGGCTACCCGCGGGACGTCCTGCGGAGGGTCCGCCCATTTCACCCTCCAGCGCCTCCGAGCCGTGTCCTATGGAGCTCGGGGCGCTGGCGCTAGAGAGAGGAGGAGTCGGCAGGCTGGGGGTCCATCCACTGCACCAACTGTGGTCGGGGAGGACACACCGCGGCTAGGTGCTGGGGATGGCCTCCTAGGGGAGATGACGACAGGTCCCGCACTGGGGGATTCCCTCCAGGTGAGTAGGCGCCCCACTCACCCAGAGCTCTCTGTTGCCCATTTTTGTATGCCTGTACGTTTTCCACAGGTAGCACCTCATTCCCAGCATAAGGCGCTGGTAGATTCAGGCGCGGCTGGGAATTTTATTGATAAAAAGTTTTGTTTAGAGTTAGGGATTCCCCTCATTCCTGTTGATGTTCCTTTTCCCGTTCACGCCCTAGATAGTCGTCCGTTGGGGTACGGGCTTAATCAGGGAGGTCACGGCGCCACTTAGGATGTGTGCGCAGGGAGATCATCAGGAGATGATTCAGCTGTTCCTGATTGACTCTCCTGCGTATCCGGTGGTGCTGGGCATGCCCTGGTTGAGTACCCATAACCCAGCTATTTCGTGGCAGGAGAGGGCTCTGATGGAGTGGTCTGCTCAGTGTGTGGGTAGATGTTTGGGCGTTTCCGTAGGGGGCTACCTCGGTGGAGAGTCCAAACCAGGTGCCCGCATTGCACGTTCCACCTGAGTATGGGGATTTGGCTATTGCGTTTAGTAAGGCGAGGGCGACGCGGTTGCCACCCCCATAGGCAGGGGGATTGTGCGATAGACCTCCAGGCAGGAGCTGCGCTCCCACGGAGCCATGTGTATCCTCTGTCTCAGGAGGAGAAGAAAGCTATGGAGATTTACATAGACGAATCGCTGAGACAAGGATACATACGGCCTTCCACTTCCCCGCGTCCTCAAGTTTCTTTTTCGTGAAGAAAAAGGATGGTGGTTTGCGCCCGTGCATCGATTACCGTGGTCTCAATCAGATTACGGTGAAGTATAGTTATCCACTCCCCGCTGATTGCGACCATGACTGAGTCGTTGCATGGGGCGCGTTTCTTCACGAAATTAGATCTCAGGAGCGCGTACAACTTGGTGCGCATCAGGGAGGGTGATGAATGGAAAACAGCCTTTAGTACCACCTCGGGCCATTACGAGTATCTGGTCATGCCATACGGGTTGATGAACGCTCCGTCAGTTTTCCAATCATTTGTGGATGAGATCTTCAGGGACATGCAGGGGCAGGGGGTGGTGGTGTACATTGATGACATTCTCGTGTACTCACCTACCCGTGTCGAGCATGTGGCCCTGGTGCGCAGAGTGTTGCGGAGGCTGGTGGAGCACGACCTGTATGTGAAGGCAGAGAAGTGTCTGTTTTTCCAGGAGTCGGTCTCCTTTTTGGGTTATCAGTTGTCTGCGTCAGGGGTGAAGATGGAGGTAGACCGGGTGTCGGCCGTGCGTAATTGGCAAACACCAACCACTGTGAAGGAGGTGCAGCAGTTTTTGGGGTTTGCAAATTACTACAGGAGGTTTATCCGGGGTTTTGGACAGGTGGCAGCTCCCATCACGTCTCTGTTGAAGGGGGGTCGGTGCGTCTGCAGTGGTCGGCCGAGGCGGACAGGGCTTTTGGGAGGCTGAAGGACCTGTTTACCTCGGCCCCGGTGCTGGCGCATCCGGATCCCTCTTTGCCGTTCCAGGTAGAGGTGGACGCGTCGGAGGCCGGTTTAGGAGCCGTGCTTTCCCAACGGTCTGGCGCGCCACCTAAACTCCGCCCCTGTGCTTTTTATTCTAAGAAGCTCAGTCCGGCGGAGCGGAACTATGACGTAGGGGACAGGGAGCTGTTAGCCGTGGTACAGGCTCTCAAGGTGTGGAGGCACTGGCTTGAGGGGGCTCAACACCCTTTCCTCATTTTGACGGACCACCGTAACCTGGAGTACATCCGGGCGGCGAGGAGGCTGAACCCTCGCCAGGCAAGATGGAGTATGTTCTTGACCAGGTTTACTTTTAAGATCACGTACATCCCTGGGTCACAGAATGGCAAGGCAGATGCGCTGTCTCGGCGGTATGACACGGAGGAGAGGTCCGTGGAGCCCACTCCCCATACTGCCTGAGTCGTGTCTGGTGGCACCGGTAGTGTGGGAGGTCGATGCTGAACTCGAGCGGGCGTTACGCACCGACCCTAGTCCACCACAGTGCCCGGAGGGTCGGAAGTACGTTCCGCTCGAGGTTCGGGATCGATTGATCTATTGGGCTCACACGTCACCCTCCTCTGGACATCCGGGTATCGGCCGGACAGTGCACTGTCTTAGTGCCAAGTACTGGTGGCCCACGTTGGCAAGGGATGTGAGGGTTTATGTTTCCTCCTGCTCGGTGTGCGCCCAGTGTAAGGCGCCTAGACATCTACCTAGGGGTAAGTTGCTACCCCTGCCCGTTCCACAACGACCATGGTCCCACCTCTCGGTGGACTTTATAACAGACCTTCCCCTCTCCCAAGGGAATACTACCATCCTGGTCGTTGTGGACCGGTTCTCTAAGGCCTGTCGTTTGCTCCCCATGCCGGGTCTTCCTACTGCCCTACAAACTGCCGAGGCACTGTTTACCCATGTGTTCCGGCACTCACGGGTACCCGAGGACATTGTGGCTGATCGGGGTCCCCAATTCACCTCCAGAGTCTGGAGAGCGTTTATGGAGCGGTTGGGGGTCTCGGTGAGCCTCACCTCGGGTTACCACCCGGAGAGTAATGGGCAGGTGGAATGCGTAAACCAGGATGTGGGTAGGTTTCTCAGAACATACTGCCAGGACCGGCCGGAGGAGTGGTCAAGGTACGTTCCCTGGGCCGAGATGGCCCAGAATTCCCTACGCCATTCCTCCACTAACCTAACTCCATTTCAATGTGTGTTAGGTTACCAGCCGGTTCTGGCACCCTGGCAGCAGAGCCAGATCGAGGCTCCTGCGGTGGATGAGTGGGCGCGGCGCTCGGAGGAGACTTGGAACGCTGCACACGTCCACCTGCAGCGGGCCCTCCGACGTCAGAAGGCGAGCGCTGATCTCCACCGCAGTGAGGCACCGGTGTACGCACCTGGTGATCGAGTCTGGCTCTCTACCAGAAACCTGCCCCTCCGCCTGCCCTGTCGGAAACTGGGTCGGCGGTTTGTAGGGCCATTTAAAGTCCTGAGAAGGTTGAACGAGGTATATTATAGATTACAGCTACCTGTGGAGTATAAGTGTATTAACCCCTCGTTCCATGTGTCCCTTCTCAGGCCGGTGGTAGCGGGCCCACTCCAAGAAGATGAGATCTTGGAGACTCCTCCGCCCCCGTTGGACATCGAGGGGGCACCGGCGTACTCCGTGAGATCCATCTTGGATTCGAGACGTCGGATGGGGGGTCTCCAGTATCTAGTGGAGTGGGAGGGGTACGGTCCGGAGGAGCGGTGCTGGGTGCCGAGGAGAAACGTTTTGGACCCGTCGCTCCTGACGGAATTCTCCACTGCGCTGGAGCATTTTCGCACCTGTGTGTGCACAGTTACATTTTGTCGCACCTGTTTGTGCGCAATTTACCTTTCGCCTTCGTGCGTGTTTTTTCCGCTTTCGGGCTAGTTGTCCTGTTGCCTTGGTTTGGCCAGTAATACAGCCTTTGGAACATTCAGTCTGAGTCCTGCGTTTGATTCCTACATTACACCTACAACACGCCCTGACAGTTTTCCATGAAAACATACATGAAATGAGTTTGAATAGGAAATACAGCAAAATGAATAGGAAATGTAGTCATTGACAAGGTTAGAAATAATTATTTTTAATTGAAATAATAATTGTGTCCTTCAAACTTTGCTTTCGTCAAAGAATCCTCCATTTGCAGCAATTACAGCCTTGCAGACATTTGGCATTCTAGTTGTCAATTTGTTGAGGTAATCTGAAGAGATTTCACCCCATGCTTCCTGAAGCACCTCCCACAAGTTGGATTGGCTTGATGGGCACTTTTAGACCGTACGGTCAAGCTGCTCCCACAACAGCTCAATAGGGTTGAGATCTGGTGACTGTGCTGGCCACTCCATTATAGACAGAATACCAGCTGACTACTTCTTCCCTAAATAGTTATTGCATTGTGTGGAGCTGTGCTTTGGGTTGTCGTGACTTACTTTAATGTATGACTGTTATTTATCGAATCACCAAACTATGTTTAATTGTCACTCGATTAAATGAATCATCTAACAATTAACTCATTAGGAATTTGGGGCACCACGGAAGAAGTTGTTTAACGAGTTACCATCTCCCGAATTAAACTCTTAGAAGATATGTTATAGATATCGATAAGTCACTTATCAAATAATTACCTCTTATCAGTCTCATTTTGAACGTCGTATAATCCTTGAACCTGCAAGAACCCTAACCTTATTGATGAATCAGCAATACACAAATTGGCTTAATTATTTATTTATTTACTAACTAACTAAATAATAACACAATACAAACACACATAGGTTATTGATTACTAACGTAATACAATGAAAACAGGTCCCTAGTGGACTGGACTAACAATCGCATGACTGCTTGGGTAGAAGGAGGGTCAGAGTGGAAGGGAGAGACAGAGACTCAAACTATCATGGTTACTTTGGAGACTATGTTCACAGTAATCATAATACTTATGCACCCCAATAACTCTCATTCAGATTAGAAATGCAACATGTATTTACGTGTAGCTGTCCTCGATAGTTGAGTTGATGATATAGGACTGGTTTGCCCACCAGAGATCCCAATGTCCTTGGTAAAGTTTCTGGTCATAGTGCTGGTTTGAATGGATACATCAGATGTACCAGTGGTTGTCTGAGAGGGATTGTCCTTCCCACTTTGTGTCTTTAGTGAAAGTTCTCCAGACGACTATACATGCCAGCTGCAGACTGAAATGATAAGGTCTAGTGCATTGTCTTCTTCTTCACCTCATGTAGAGGTTGAGCGTTTCAGAGTTTCTCCATTTCAAACGTGTGGACTAACGTCTCACGTTTTCTGGTCTTTCTGGTCTTGTAGAAATTCAACCATTTACAACGTTTGGCTCACGCTTCACGTCTGCCTTTGGTAATGGAATTGTAGTTTTAAACCATTTTGTAACGTTTAGCTCACGCTTCACATCTGGTTGATTTGTTTTTCAAGGCTTTTTATGCACTCGGGGTAAAAGGGGCGTTCCATCATGTTTACGATCTCTGATGTCACTTGGGCGTGACTAGTCACTGTGCATAGTTTATATGAAAAACTATTATCTCATTAGAAGACTAAAATCACATTCCTATCGTCACCAAAATACTTAATCATATATTTTATACAACATTTAGATGTAATCTTGATAGATAGAATATGTACACTTTCCGAGTTACAGTTATTACATGATACCATCCTTAATGACATCACAAAATAATAAACAATATGACATGATTATTCTTTAGATCCCCACTGACCATTTCCCACATTCTTTTAAGTAGGAATATTGTTTAATTATGTTCAATGTTGGATGTTGGAGTCTTGGCGGGAAGACTTCCTTTGTCTCACAGGGAAATTCTTTCTTCCCATACTAGAGACCAAAAGGAGTACTTTTCTGCAAACTATTTATGACCGGCTGTTAAGTCATAAAACTGGCCCCCAGGAAAGGGGTTGTTCAAACCTTTGCCTAGCAGGAATGTTTGATCCTCAACCCAATCAAGCACCGTCCACAGGGTATGGCATGGCGTTGCAAAATGGAGTGATAGCCTTCCTTCTTCAAGATCCCTTTTAGCCTGTACAAATCTCCCACTTTACCACCACCAAAGCACCCCCAGACCATCACATTGCCTCCACCATGCTTGACAGATGGCATCAAGCACTCCTCCAGCATCTTTTCATTTGGTCTGCGTCTCACAAATGTTCTTCTTTGTGATCCGAACACCTCAAACTTCGATTTGTCTGTCCATAACACTTTTTTTCCAATCTTCCTCTGTCCAGTGTCTGTGTTCTTTTGCCCATCTTAATCTTTTCTTTTTATTGGCCAGTCTGAGATATGGCTTTTCTTTGCAACTCTGTCTAGAAGGTCAGCATCCCGGAGTCGCCTCTTCACTGTTGATGTTGAGACTGGTGTTTTGCGGGTACTATTTAATGAAGCTGCCAGTTGAGGACCTGTGAGTCGTCTGTTTCTCAAACTAGACACTCTAATGTATTTGTCCTCTTGCTCAGTTGTGCACCGGGGTCTCCCACTCCTCTTTCTATTCTGGTTAGAGCCAGTTTGCGCTGTTCTGTGAAGGGAGTAGTACACAGCATTGTACAAGATCTTCAGTTTCTTGGCAATTTCTCGCATGGAATAGCCTTCATTTCTCAGAACAAGAATAGACTGATGAGTTTCAGAAGACAGTTATTTGTTTTTGGCCATTTTGAGCCTGTAATCGAACCAACAATTGCTGATGCTCCAGATACTCAACTAGTCTCAAGTAGGCCAATTTTATTGCTTCTTTAATCAGCACAACAGTTTTCAGCTGTGCTAACATAATTGCAAAAGGGTTTTCTAATGATAAATTAGCCTTTTAAAATGATAAACTTGGATTAGCAAACACAACTTGCCATTGGAACACAGGACTGATGGTTGCTGATAATGGGCCTCTGTACGCCTATGTAGATATTCTATTAACAATCAGCCGTTTCCAGCTACAATAGCCATTTACAACATTAACAATATCTACACTGTATTTCTGATCAATTTGATGTTATTTTAATGGACAAAAAAAAAGCTTTTCTTTCGAAAACAAGGACATTTCTAAGTGACCCCAAACTTTTGAACGGTAGTGTATGTACATGACGATTTATGCAAAGGAAGTTTGAATGTTGCAAATAACAAGAAAGAAAGTACAACGGCTCAACCTGAAAACATGGAGAGTGAATATGCATGAATATGATTAGTACAGTGCATAGGAGAGTACACATCAAACTAAGTCTGTAACCGTTTGTAACAGATTATCAATGTTTCATCAATGTGTTCAACTACTCCTATATCAAAGTCCATCCAGTCTAATCAGTATGTCTCAGTTTAATTAACCCACCAAAGACGTATAAAATGTTAAGACATCATTAGAGGTCTTTGGTAGTACTTTATGAATAAGAATAATAGCCACTAACGGAAGGGAAATCAGATAGTGAGCACTTCTCTTTTGAAAGCCATTCCGCTGAGCTAATCCCAATGGTTTCAAATGAGGTTTTAAGAGTTCATCTTCAGTGTATGACACCAGAAGTGTTAATCACAACCATTGCTTTATACTCGAGGCTATCTTGCTAAGACTATCTTGCTAGCTCCTTGATTGGAGTATTGCTCTTCCTCCTTTCTTCTTATTGAGCTATGTCCCACTGGGTCAGATCAGAAGACTGGAGGCGTGGCTTAATTGGGCGTGGCTTTCAGATAGTTATTCTTGTCTGTCTGTGAGAGCAAATGTCATCCAGGTTAATATGTTCTGTTATATTGTTAACTGTATGTTGAGCACTGACACGTTTGTAGGGCTTATCCAAGAGTATGAGTTCCTCAAGTGCCTGTAAAGCTACACAAATGTATTTGCTCAACCTTAACATGTGATGACAATACAACAGAACAGATGAGCTGAAATGACATTTACTCTCAAGGGTTGCCAAAAAGAACTATCTGAAAACCAAGCCCCTACTAAGTCACGCCTACAATCATCAAAGAAAACAACCCAACTAAGTGACCCAACTGACTTGGTCAAAATAACCCAACGTGTGTTCTGTCCACAATTTACACAGCGCTGGGTTGTTATTAACCCTGCGTTTTTTTATGCGTAAGGGCCCTGGCATGCTATCTTGGTCTCCATCCTCCATGCGGTGATGTTTGACGTAGTCTTCTGGCATGTGTGACATTGTTTTGAAGGTGGGCTAATTCCTTTAGGTGTCAAAGAGGTTTACATTTTACTCCAGCATTACCAGAGTTGCATTAACACTGGAGTAAAACTCCAAACATTTTGTCACTCACTATGTCAGTTTTCCCTCTGAATGAGCTGATTATGTCGTGCCCTAAACTTAGCTCTCCGGCCACCGGCCACCAGTAGTCAATCTTAACAAGCTATTATCAGGGCCTGGCAGAACATGCGCTGGAGTTTTACTACTGCATATGTTATCATATCTAATTGGAGAGTACATGTTTACCACTCCAGTGGGTCACACAGTGTATTTAAAATGGCTTAATTGTGTCATTTATAATGACTACGTGCCATGCCATTCATTGGGGGTTTACTTACAATCATCATACTCTGTGTATAAGTTGTCACATTTGTCTAAAGGGCTAGGAGGCTGAAAGCAATCACGGCTTGAGGCATTTCTCCCTGGCCATGGAATTGCCCCGGTTTATGTCACATTAATACAGTAAGTCAGGGGCAATCCCTCTCCATTGTGCCTTGGCCCTGTCCTGAAGCCACATCTAGGCAATTTTCTTTCATAAGTCATTATGATTTCTCATCATAATCATCCAAGATCTCTGTTAATCTCAAGCCAAAATAAAATGACCTTGTTGTCAGAAAAACACGTAATTGTATGATCATATGTCACGAACGGGCTATTTGATTGATGTGAGTATATTTGAATGGGACATAAATGTGTTCTTTGAAAACCTTTGGCAGTAGGATTTTGAAAGCCATTGCCAATTTGATTTCACTGCACCAGTACTAAACTACAGCACTGTAGCCCAGCCCTGTCCAGCCCTAGCATTGAAGTCCCCATAGCTCCTTGGCAGGTGTGATAGTGTGTGTGGCCAAATCCCACTGAGTATGACCTCTGTGTCCTCACTCTGGCAGGACTGCCATCTCTGCACTGGCTATGATATCTCAGGCAGCACCGCCGCAATAGCTGCCCTCTTCCTCCACTCAACATTTTTTACATTTTTAGTCATTTAGCAGACACTCTTATCCAGAGCGACTTACAGGAGCAATTAGGGTTAAGTGCCTTGCTTAAGGGCACATCGACAGATTTTTCACCTAGTCGGCTCTGGGATTAGAACCAGCGACCTTTCGGTTACTGGCACAACGCTCTTACCCACTAAGCTATCTGCCGCCCTAGAGCAATAGAAATAAAATGATGTTTTAAATTAAATTAAATTTCCTTTGAGCGGGTAGCATACGTACTTGTACAGTATATTGGCCTATACTAATACATTCCTACATTCAATTTAAACTAGTATTTCTGTATGCAAGTGAAAAAGAACATTGAAAGGGTAAATGATGGATCACACTACTGCTAATGTTTTCTCTCTCAAAGAAACCAGTTATTGCCTCACAAATAAGATCCCGTAGGACAAATGTACTAGGTATGATATTTGACTGCAGGCTAAGAGAAAGGCTAAATAGTTGTACTGACTGAGAATGGGGAGGCACACACATCTGCCAGCGGCAATCTCATCAAATAAAATAATACATTTACAAAACAGTGTGTGGTCCACAGTACATTAGGCAATTCAGTCTCTCTACCAGCAATGTGAAGGAAAACAACATCAGTCATATTAACCAACTGGAGCACAAGTAAACTATATTCTACAAGCGCATAAGTGACATTAAAAGAAATCCAGTTAAGTGGCTACTATTATAAAACAGTTAGAGCAGCATATGACAATGCATTATGACGAGCCAGGAAAGGACGTTCTGCCACAGTGTGTCATATCCTTGGTTTACAGAGAATAATGACTTGTTACTGAAGACCAGCGATCACATCCTTCCATTTATTCCCAAGTGTCACCCTCACTGAGTGTAACGCGAGTGATGCTGGAGACTACTCTCTTTACTCTCGAAGAAGATCGACCTTGACCATCATAGTATAAACTTGCTTTTAAGAGTAAACTAGTTTCAGGGGTATCCATAAGATAGCTGCAAAGAGAGCATGTAAGGAATAGCTCATTTAACCTGTGAGAGAATACATGGCTTCTGATGTATGGATAATATTTGCAAGAGAGGCTTACCATTCCCTGCTTTAGAATGCGTAACCAATCTACTGTATATTTTCCATATAATGAAACACTTCTCTTTTAAGTAAAGGGCAAAAAGTCCAGCACCATAGTTCTAGTAACAGATGTGTAGGAGGCGCTCCCCTAAACACCAGAGTATTAACATGCGCAAGTCGGATTGGGCTTGTTTCCCAGAGAATAAGGTTGTGAGGTCTAGAGCGCAGAACGTGCACAACCTCTTGAAACAACGTTGGCCACACTGTTTCTCTTCTGGCTCCCCCAAACCATCCAGAAACTATTGTTTGGACATGGCCAGATGGTATTATTAGGTGTTTAGTTTCAAGAAAAGAGCATCAGCAGTGTGGATATAATTGTATCTACTATTATTAGTGTTCTCGCCATTTCTCTACAAGTAACATAGTTAATTATGCCATTTGAAATTAATATTGATATTCATCTTCAAATGACTAGAGTTACATGGAAACTTGTCTGAGCCTGTCCTCCCAATCCCCATCCTTAGAAAAATACATCTTCAAAGACTGTAGTGTAGGATAAGTGCATCCCATACTACATTCTGCGGGCTAATGATATTTCGCCATAACCTAATAATCACACATAATTACACTCCGGGGCTCTACAGGGAAAAACCCAGGAACTATTGTGTGGGGGGACACAGTCAGAGCAGAGCCACAGCTGGCCTCCTGCTGCTTTAGTGCTGCTGTTCTATCCACATACACTACATATCATTGTCTCTGGTTTATTCTGAGATTATTTTTAGGAAGCTAGAATGTTCCGCTACCCTGACGCGAAGTACCATTATTGGTGAGCAGAACACTTTAGGATAATTAGCCCAGTGAGAGGGCAGTGGGGCCTGAAATATCCGAGTTCTATATTTAAATGTGTGAGACATGGAGAGGCATGAGGCTGGAAACTGCACCGCTCGGAATCAGTACAGCTCAATATCATGAATTCTACCCCAATTATGAATCCAGTCATGCTTGGGTAGTAACACTAAATATAAATATGGTAGATAAAGATGTACGCTTATGGTCACAGTGAGAGTAAAGAAGCAAAGTTGTACTATACACTATTCTTAATAAGGTAATAAGGATTCAAACAGCAATATACACTATAAAGATGTAACCAAAATCAATAAAACATAACAATAACACAACAAACCATGATGTTATTACCATGTAATTACACTGGTAATAGTCATGTTATCATGTAAAGGGCAGAATAACTCTACTAAATCATTAGTCTAACAATTACTCTGTCATTCTGAGAACATTACCACAACGTGAGCCATTGCTAAGCATTCCTCTGGTCTCTGCAGTCCTATTAATGTGAAGATACTGTAGCTAAAGGGCCATAAGTGCTGAGAGCATTCGGGTGGGGGTGGGACGAAGCAGAGTACACACACAGTCAGTCTTTGCCGCAGCCCTAGCTGTCCATTTACCATCTCTGCCCTCTGACCAGTAAACATTTTAAAGAGCATTGCCAAACATATAAAGCACCCAGCTCTCCACCCCATCTCTGTTAGAGCTGTTAGAGGGCCCAAATTATATGCTTTGAAGTGTAATTATTCTCGGGGACGAGGGCCGTTCAAGAGAGGAGGTAAAAACTCGAAGTGCTCTGTTGCCCCTGACCTCGGCTGTGATGATTAGCATAATTGCATTTCAAATGATTGGGGATGTTGTGGCGAGGGACACTATCAAAATGCTTTAAACCGAGCAACACACCATCTCGGTCACCTTCGTACTGTAATATCATCATAGTGCAGGGAACAGAGAGAGAGGTTGATATTGTCAAGGCAGATATTGTGGACTGTGTGATATTGAAAGTGATAAGGGCAAAGGGTGTTTTTGTATTCTTAAGGAATGGAGGGAGGCTGATGCAGTCATTTTGGGAAGAGCATGTATCCAACTATGTTATCTACAAATTATGTGTGTCTGTATGCATCCATGGTACTGTATCTGTCTACCCATCTACACAGAAAATTGGCCAGTGTTACCTAGTGTTGATTTTTTTGTGTAGCATTTCTAGTGTTGATTCAGGAGTTAAATTAACTCTGAAAGAGTGTTCTTTCACAGTGGTTTAAAATAACCCCAGTGTTGGTGTTAATAACCAGTGTTGAGTGTGAGAGTGTGATTGTGTCAGTTTGAGTCTGTGGAGAGTAAAACATCCCCATCAAAACCATGTCCATCATTATCATATTTCCCAGCATGCTCGACCTACTGCAGGTAGACATTTTTAGGGTTGTTTTTAATATCTGTGTTTTTGCATGTACATTGATTGATTTATTAATCTTATGGTACACAAAGATAAATAACATACATTTTTCTAAACTAATCCAATCAGTTAGTTCAATTTATTGCACTCGTTACTGAAATTGTTGTTCCCGTTTGAATGGTTTAAGTGGTCTCCTCACATTTTTCCCTATCTCTGACAGTCATTCTGAATGCAGATTGCAGGTGAATAAGAATTCCAACTGTTAGATGTTCTAATTCTGTCTGGATTCCAACAGGAATTACACATAACTTTACAAGCCAGCATAATGTGACTTGCAGGCCTGATGTGGCCTGTAAACCAGGAGGTTCCTAAAACCACTGTGTTAGGGTAGAACTTGGCCATCACATTAAGGCCTTATGATACATGTAATGTGTTGTCCAAAATAGTTTACTTGTAATCATAACATTTGCCTACAGTAGGAACTCACTTGAGGTCCACAAGACTGAAAATTAACGAATCCAACAGACATGTCTCTGTCACTAACAAATATAGTCATGGGTGTTAACTCTAGAATTCACTCAAAAAGGCAAGGCACACAGGGAATTCATATTGGAGGCATGGCTTAGTGGGGGTGTGGCTTTCAATTCCTCTTGGTGTTATGGTTAAAAATACTATATGAGGTGTTATTGCGGTGGTGGTCTAAGAGCGGCAGGTTAGGTTGGCGGTAAGATGGCTGACAGGAAAAAAAGGAGGAAAGTGGAACATATTATGAGTAAATATGGACTGGGGGATTTCATAAGCCTTCTGGAAGATCTGATGAAGAAGGGGCAGAGTGAGATGAAGACAGAAGGAGAAATGGAAGTGAATGAGGGCGAAGTATTGGAGGTGGTAGGTGCGGTGAAGTTCTTGGAGCCGGAGGATTGCACCGAGGGTCAGGATAAAGATGAGTCTGTGACAGTAGGAGTGAAGTTTTGGGAAAAAGTGGAACCTTGTCTTTTGGCTGATCCATTTGTGGTTTCAGGGTGGGTGAAAACAGAGTTGGGCGCTGTGGAATCGGTGAGGTCTTGTGATAATTTGTGTTTCTGCTCGTCAGAGGGAGCAGGCACTCCACGTTAAACGAATGGGGGCAAGAGATGTGAATTATTTTGCGCTCAAGAAAAGGGTGCCATTGAAAGGAGTGATTACTGGGTTAGCAGTAAATATAAAAGTTGACCAACTGAAGGGGAACATTCCCGGTGTTTGTGATGCTCGTCGTTTGGTGTGATGCAGACAGGGTGGCGTGAGCGGTGAAACAGAAGAGTCATTGTCTGTTCTTTTGAGTTTTGATGTTAGGATATATAAGTTATCCTGTAAAAGCTTTTGTGCCGAATACATTACGTTGTTACAGGTGTCAAGCTTATGGGCATGTGGCAGCAGTGTGTAGGAGGGAGGTTCCTAGGTGTGAGAAGTGTGCAGAAGGGCATGAGACAAAGGAATGTGTAGCATTGGGGAAAGTAGTGGTATGTGTTAATTGTAGGGGTGCCCATGGGGCTGGGGATCAGAAATGTCCAGTGCGAGAGAGGCAGGTTGAGGTTTCCAGGGTTAGAATAGTGCAGAAGTTGTCATAGGCAGTGAAGAAAGTAGAGGAAGATGGGTCAAGGGGGAGGGATCCTGAGAAGAGTGGTGTGAGTAGTAGATCTGTACCAGTACAGAGGGATAGGCCAACAAGTAATATATGTTTCAGTAAGATTGGATTTTTTTGCATTTATAGCAATGGTTATCAACTCTACAGCAGGGATGGAACGTAAGTTGCAGAAAATTGAGGTTGTGATGGCAGCTGCAGAGAGGTATTTGAGTGTGCAAGACTTGACATCAGAAGAGTTACAGGGTGTGTTAAGTGGTGGTGTCCCATCCTTTCAGGTTGTTGGCTTGAGGTAGGACTAAAGATAATTAAATAGTGGAGTAGTGTGGTGTTATTTTAGTAATATTTTTAATGTTTTTTGTGAGTGTAGTGTTAGATGGTAGGGATTTTGTTAATTTTTTCAAGCAAAGTATAAGGGAGTTGTACTTCAGTCTAGTAGGTGGCGGTAATGCAACATTTATTGGATGCCAACTGCCGTTAAACCTCATTGAAGAAGAAGAAGAAGAAGAAGAAGAAAAGAAGAAGAAGAAGAAGAAGAAGAAGAAGAAGAAGAAGAAGAAGAAGAAGAAGAAGAAGAAGAAGAAGAAGAAGAAGAAGAAGAAGAAGAAGAAGAAGAAGAAGAAGAAGAAGAAGAAGAAGAAGAAGAGTGTTATTGCGTAACACTAAAAGTGTTAATTCCCTGACACTGACAAAGTGTAACAGCATCAGCACAGTGTTCATTTAACACTGAAAAGTGTGGAACCGTGTAGAAACTGGCCAGTATGTAACACTGGACAATTTGCTGTGTATGTATGTCTCTGTCAATCAATGTATCTGTCTATCAACTATATATATGCATTCCTTCCCACCCACCTATCTGCCCACCAACTAACCTCCATAAATATCAAGGTTGCACTTCACTTTCACACCTATATTGTAAGGCCTATATAATTAATAAGAATTAATGCACCTTTGTTCTACTCTTGGCAGA
The DNA here is from genome assembly GCF_020615455.1 of Coregonus clupeaformis. NCBI lineage: Eukaryota > Metazoa > Chordata > Actinopteri > Salmoniformes > Salmonidae > Coregonus > Coregonus clupeaformis. The sequence continues at coordinate 1,349,999 of NW_025533480.1, read as the reverse complement.
ATAACATACAGGTATGTCAAGGAATGTGCTTCTATATATCTGTTAACATCTCTCTCTCTCTATCTATCTATCTATCTATTTATCTATTTGTTTCTGTTTTCTGTGTGTTGTCTATGTGTCTACGCCACCTGTCGGGGCTAGAGACATAATGTCCTCTTTATGTTGTGGAGACGTCTTTGGGAGATGTGGGATGTGGGGATGTTTCCCCTCTCTGTGTCATTTTGATTAATGGGAACAGAGGTGTGTCTGTGGGTAGGGCTAGTTTTTCTCTGGGAAGCAACGAGCCATCAGTCACCTTCCAGTCTCCAGAGTCAAGGTGTCCATAAACACGCACATAAAATCACATTCTTTCAGCAGGTGCTACCCTGTCCTTGGGAGGGAAAAAGAGAGAGTCAAATTGGCCTATATTATAATGATGTTATAGACCAATCCCTGAGGACAGACTGTTTTTAGTTTTCTGTCACAATGTCTAAAGTCAGAGCTGGAGCTACAGTTGAAGTTGGAAGTTTACATACACCTTAGCCAAATACATATAAACTCAGTTTTTCACAATTCCTGACATTTAATCAGTGGCGGCTGGTGAAAAATATTCTCGGTGGGGCTGTGCCATACTTTTTTTTTCCTGTAACCATCGCGATATATTTTAACACAAACTGCAGGACAGCAGTGCTCAGTGAAACATTCAGTAATTATTTAATGCCAATATTAAAAAGTTGAGGCATTCTTACACAAAAACATATTACACAAACCCAAGCCTTTCATTTGCATTTAAAGTGAACTTTTCACCATTGGTAGTAAACAGGCAACGCAACAGGCATGCTGTCAGAACAGAGTGGAAAGTGGACAATAACATGAAATTATTATAAAGTTTATAGGAAATCTTACACTGTATGAAAGGATGTATAATATAGAAATGGATATCAAGTGGATGAACTCAAACCTTTGACTGGAAGAATAGCATACAGTATTTTATGATCATACTAAATGTGACTAATTGTTAATGTGCTCCAGAACTGCAACAATTAATTGATACAAAACAACATATATACAGTAATATTAGCAAAGACACTATTAAGACTTTCTAGAGTACCATATATAACTGGATTTTTTATGCTAAGGTCAACTATATACAAAGAAACATGCGGCCAGAGCTGCTCTGTGTGTGTGTGTCTGTCATCTTATTTGTACAGGAATTTTGCCCGTCTGTCCTTCTGAGTGGCAAACCTCTCAATGACCCTTTGATTAAAGTCAGGAATGTCCCTGACAAGTTTCTTCTCCATGGAGAGCATGGCCAGAGCGTTCAGGCGATCCTGTGTCATGCTGTTTCTCAGGAAGGTCTTGATCCTTTTCAGTGTAGAGAAGCACCTTTCTGACTCAGCAGTTGTCATGGGTGTGGTGATGAGGATCTTGAGGAGGCTGGCAGTCTCTGTGAAAGTGCTCTGAAGGTTGTTCTCCATGAAGAACTGGTACAGGGGCACTGCACCACTACAAGCCTTGAACTCACTGTTCTCATAGATGAGGGACAGTTTGGTTTTGAGCTTGGCCTTGTTCAACATGGGGTACGCCTCCACGGTTGTTTCCAAGCGCTGTATCGGGGAACTTCACACTGTGTTGTGGGAACAACTCTCCGTGCAATAGTGTTGCGCTGATGAGGTGCTGGGTGAAGGAGAACCTCTCTTTGGCATGACTCAGGATGGTATCACATACCTGTAAAAGATACATCATCAGCTTTAATTTGCAATTAAGCTATTTTGATGCAAGTGATCCTGACTGACACATGCCTATGTCCAACTCAAGTATATGATTACCAAGGTGCTGATTGTTCAGGGTTTTGGCTACATACTACCAGGCCTGAAAAAAGTTCTAGGTGGGAAACACTGACAATTACATCACAACTTACCTCTATAGCCAACCTCTGTTGTTCTCCTGGTCCCAGCATCCTCCGTCGCTTGATGGGCTGTTGCTGCTCGTCAGATGCGCTGTCCCCACACAAAGAGGGAATTGAGGCCCTGGGTCCAAAAAATAAAGTTTAATTTGATAACTTGCAATCAGACTTCTTAACTCACTGTAATTCCCCCTCAACACACAACCAGTGACTTATATATATATATATAGACAGACAGACAGACAGACAGACAGACAGACAGTGTGTATATACACACAAACTATGTCTAGTAACTGCTTTTAACCTGTGATGTACATAATTAACTGATGTTATTACGTTTTAAAGCCTTTTTCTATTACATTTGTGAGAGGGATGCAACATAATTTTGTTCTGCTGTTCACTTAGCAATAAAGTTAATATTCAATAACAACTAGGCCTCTTCTAGAAATTGACCTGGTGGACACCTGAATAATTATTACAAACTGTGTAGTACTTTCCTGCATTATTATCAACGTCTGATTGTGTCTTCTCTTTCCTTTTAAAATACTAAAACAAATATAATTGTGGACGGCTCTATGATAATCACTACCACAAGCACCAACTGGCAGTGGGTGGAAAGCGTCAGTCGTCTCGTCAGCTTGAATGGCGATAAAATCAGCACTCTTTACTTCCTCCAGGATGTAATCCTTAAGCATTGACAGCATACAGTCCAACAGCTCGTTCTGTATCGTCTTTGACGTGCCCTTAAAACGGTAGCTGTCTTCAGGTGCTCCTCCAGCACACTGTCGAGGAGGCAACAAAATCCACTAAGCCCCCGGGAAAATGCCGGGGTTGTCTGAGGAGTCAGTCTCCTCGTGCCCACGAGGCCAACTCAAAAGCCCCACAGAACTTCACACAATCGATAATTTTGGATAGAATGTGCCTGTTTTTATCCACCTCCTCATTGTGTTTCCTCACCGCAATCCTGTGGCCGTCATCCAGCTGCGTAGCAATGTTCACCCTTCCTAATACAGCTAGCTTTACAGAGTTGTCCATGTGTGCCCTGGTGTTCTCATGTTTCTTTACCTTCTCTGACAGGTGCTTCATATCCCCTCACTCGGTACCTGTCCATGCTGAATCTGACCCGTCGTTTTAAAAAGCAAGCACGGAAAGCAAAATAAAGCATTAGCATCAGTGCACCCAGCTAGCCAAGCCTTCCTGGTGTACCAGCTACGGGAGAAGCCGCGCATATACTGCTTCCCTTTCTCGCTAGCCTGCTGTCTGATTGAGAGGTCAGGTTGATCTGGGCCCAGCTCTTTCACCCGAACTTTCTCTGACAAAGTTCTCCTCTCAAACGGATCTTGGAGGAGAGATTTCACCGAGTTAGGGTTGGGTCTTGGAGGAGAACGTTTGCGTTCGCCATTGTTGTCTAGTAAAAATGGCGTCACTGGACCCCGGTCCTTATTTTATCAGGGGGCGAGCTTGGGCGGTAAAATAATCGCCCTCCTTGGATTCGATTTAAGATCGCTTATTGACTACATTTTATGTCATACATTCATATCTTAAATTAGCAATTGGCTTAACTGCTACGTAGACCCGCCTCCTCGGGGCACTTTCTGTATCGCCCAGAGCTGACGAGGCGTTTGACAGGCAGAGGAAAGGTTGCGAATATGATTTTCTATCATATCTTACACATATTACTGTGTGCATTCCATATTTCAAACACACAAATATTGACATACTGATGTTTTTATTATTATTATTATTATTTTTTTTTATTTTTTTATTTTTTAAAATAATTTTATTTAAGGGGGCGGCGCCCTAGCGCCCTCTATCGGCCAGCCGCCACTGCATTTAATCCTAGTAAAAATTCCCTGTCTTAGGTCAGTTAGGATCGCCACTCTATTTTAAGAATGTGAAATGTCAGAATAATAGTAGAGAGAATGATTTATTTCAGCTTTTATTTCTTTCACCACATTCCCAGTGGGTCAGAAGTTTACATACACTCAATTAGTATTTGGTAGCATTGCCTTTAAATTGTTTAACTTGGGTCAAACGTTTCGGGTAGCCTTCCACAAGCTTCCCACAATAAGTTGGGTGAATGTTGGCCCATTCCTCCTGACAGAGCTGGTGTAACTGAGTCAGGTTTGTAGGCCTCCTTGCTCGCACACGCTTTTTCAGTTCTGGCCACAGATTTTCTATAGGATTGAGGTCAGGGCTTTGTGTTGGCCACTCCAATACCTTGACTTTGTTGTACTTAAGCCATTTTGCCACAACTTTGGAAGTATGCTTGGGGTCATTGTCCATTTGGAAGACCCATTTGCGACCAAGCTTTAACTTCCTGACTGATGTCTTGAGATGTTGCTTCAATATATCCACATCATTTTCCTTCCTCTTGATGTCATCTATTTTGTGAAGTGCACCGGTCCCTCCTGCAGCAAAGCACCCTAACAGCATGATGCTGCCAACCCAGTGCTTCACGGTTGGGATGGTGTTCTTCGGGCTTGCAAGCAACCCCCTTTTTCCTCCAAACATAACGACGGTCATTATGGCCGACTTGCCAAAACTATAGTTTGTTAACAAGAAATTTGTGGAGTGGTTGAAAAACGAGTTTTAATCACTCCAACCTAAGTGTATGTAAACTTCCGACTTCAACTGTAAAATATTCCCTGATAGAGTGTGATTGGTGCCACAGAGGAGATGGACGCAATCTGGACACTGCAAGACAGCTGCTGCAATCTACCACATAGAAACAGGACAGAGGAGCCGAAATGTGTGTCTTGGCAAAATTGTGAAATTACATATTTAAAACATGTAGTCTGCCTTGTAAATACATTGTCAGATGGTGGACATTTTCCAGATACATTACTATGGGAGTTATGAATTGTTATGAACAGTTCCAAGAGACATAAGACATAAAACATGCAAATAACACATGCAGTATGACAGTCTGTAGTGACAAGTTCAGCTAGCAAGCTAGATTCTAATCAGGACACCTTGTCACCTTTTGCCCAAAACATATTTCACGATAGATCTTCATCAAAACTCCTGCATCCTTACTAATCTTTAAGCTGCTTTAAGCAATGTTATGCAGGGAGAAGCTAGCTAGCTTGTCTGCATGGTTTTGATGCTCTGGCTCAACTCATAAACAACATATGCTCCAAACAATCACGGTTACCCTAGAGGCAGTTTTAACCTTGAGGCTTCAGGAGCAGATGTTGGAAAAAATAACAGGAGAAAAAGAGATTATAACAGCCTTGGAAGCATGATTTACTGACATAAACATTTGCTTAAAAATTGGTCACCAGCGTAGCATGCTATATACGTACAGTGGGGTAAAAAAGTATTTAGTCAGCCACCAATTGTGCAAGTTCTCCCACTTAAAAAGATGAGAGAGGCCTGTAATTTTCATCATAGGTACACGTCAACTATGACAGACAAAATAAGAAAAAAAATCCAGAAAATCACATTGTAGGATTTTTAATGAATTTATTTGCAAATTATGGTGGAAAATAAGTATTTGGTCAATAACAAAAGTTTCTCAATACTTTGTTATATACCCTTTGTTGGCAATGACACAGGTCAAACGTTTTCTGTAAGTCTTCACAAGGTTTTCACACACTGTTGCTGGTATTTTGGCCCATTCCTCCATGCAGATCTCCTCTAGAGCAGTGATGTTTTGGGGCTGTCGCTGGGCAACACGGACTTTCAACTCCCTCCAAAGATTTTCTATGGGGTTGAGATCTGGAGACTGGCTAGGCCACTCCAGGACCTTGAAATGCTTCTTACGAAGCCACTCCTTCATTGCCCGGGCGGTGTGTTTGGGATCATTGTCATGCTGAAAGACCCAGCCACGTTTCATCTTCAATGCCCTTGCTGATGGAAGGAGGTTTTCACTCAAAATCTCACGATACATGGCCCCATTCATTCTTTCCTTTACACGGATCAGTCGTCCTGGTCCCTTTGAAGAAAAACAGCCCCAAAGCATGATGTTTCCACCCCCATGCTTCACAGTAGGTATGGTGTTCTTTGGATGCAACTCAGCATTCCAAACACGACGAGTTGAGTTTTTACCAAAAAGTTCTATTTTGGTTTCATCTGACCATATGACATTCTCCCAATCCTCTTCTGGATCATCCAAATGCACTCTAGCAAACTTCAGACGGGCCTGGACATGTACTGGCTTAAGCAGGGGACACGCCTGGCACTGCAGGATTTGAGTCCTTGGCGGCGTAGTGTGTTACTGATGGTAGGCTTTGTTACTTTGGTCCCAGCTCTCTGCAGGTCATTCACTAGGTCCCCCGTGTGGTTCTGGGATTTTTGCTCACCGTTCTTGTGATCATTTTGACCCCACAGGGTGAGATCTTGCATGGAGCCCCAGATCGAGGGAGATTATCAGTGGTCTTGTATGTCTTCCATTTCCTAATAATTGCTCCCACAGTTGATTTCTTCAAACCAAGCTGCTTACCTATTGCAGATTCAGTCTTCCCAGCCTGGTGCAGGTCTACAATTTTGTTTCTGGTTTCCTTTGACAGCTCTTTGGTCTTGGCCAAAGTGGAGTTTGGAGTGTGATTGTTTGAGGTTGTGGACAGGTGTCTTTTATACTGATAACAAGTTCAAACAGGTGCCATTAATACAGGTAACGAGTGGAGGACAGAGGAGCCTCTTAAAGAAGAAGTTACAGGTCTGTGAGAGCCAGAAATCTTGCTTGTTTGTAGGTGACCAAATACTTATTTTCCACCATAATTTGCAAATAAATTCATAAAAAATCCTACAATGTGATTTTCTGGATTTTTTTTTCTCAATTTGTCTGTCATAGTTGACGTGTACCTATGATGAAAATTACAGGCCTCTCTCATCTTTTTAAGTGGGAGAACTTGCACAATTGGTGGCTGACTAAATACTTTTTTCCTCCCCTGTATTTAGTCTAAAGAAACTGTAAAAATCCTTAAAAATATGATTTAAAAAAGTTTTTACTCTAGCACTTACACTACAATAACTTATTTTAATCTGAGCAGTGTTCATGTTAGTCACTGATACATGTATGTAAGAAGGACTTGTACATTGAAATGCCATTGCCAAAATGTAATAGCTGGCAGTGTGAAAGGTATAAAAAGTTAATCACATTTCTCACTGTCTTTAAGCAGTATGTTCATTCAGGTTCACTGTGAATGCACAGTGAATGCTCAGAGGAAGACTAACAAGAGCAGTGAAACCCAAATAAAACTTTCATATTTAAGCTCTCGGTTGTGAATGTGCATTTCTTATTATAATATATGCACATGCTCAACTTTGTATCAAAATGTGTTTCAATAACTTTTTGTTGATTCCCATTATTACTTGAATTTTGAACCCTAAAACAAATGGTGAAGATATAATTTAAAATATGAAAGGGTGGGATATGTTTGATGAGCATACAGTGCCTTGCAAAAGTATTCATCCCCCTTGGCGTTTCTCCTATTTTGTTGCATTACAACCTGTAATTTAAATGGATTTTTATTTGGATTTCATGTAATGGACATACAAAAAATAGTCCAAACTGGTGAAGTGAAATGAAAAAAATAACTTGTTTAAAAAAATTCAAAAAAATAAATAACGGAAAGGTGGTGCGTGCATATGTATTCACCCCCTTTGCTATGAAGCCCCTAAATAAGATCTGGTGCAACCAATTACCTTCAGAAGTCACATAATTAGTTAAATAAAGTCCACATGTCTGCAATCTAAGTGTCACATGATCTGTCACGTTGATCTCAGTATATATACACCTGTTCTGAAAGGCCCCAGAGTCTGCAACACCACTAAGCAAGGGGCACCACCAAGCAAGCGGTCAGGGACAAAGTTGTGGAGAAGTACAGATCAGAGTTGGGTTATAAAAAAATATCAGAAACTTTGAACATCTCACAGAGCACCATTAAATCCATTATTTAAAAATGGAAAGAACATGGCACCACAACAAACCTGCCAAGAGAGGGCCGCTCACCAAAACTCACAGACCAGGCAAGGAGGGCATTAATCAGAGAGGCAACAAAGAGACTGATATGACGTCTTTTATACAGGATTTGTTAATGTGACTGATATTGTGTGTTGCATAGGATTTTGAGGATGAAGACATTCCATTTATTTATGTCACTGGTGGGTGCCAGAAGGTCTGCGTGACAAGAAGGCTGGGGGGCCACTGATGTTAATTTTAGAATGAGTATGTGATGGAATGTCCTGACTAGGGTGCAAGATGATACCATCTAGGGTGATACTATTGTGGTTGGGAGTGACACCCAATAATGGTTGGCAACTGTTGGATAGAATTAGCTTGCAAAGCAGTATATAAACTGAATGATTTTGTATGCCTATCATTCAAATAGTAAGGGGAAACTCGCGTGCAGCTTGTTATGTTGAATCCGGTACCGTGTATATTAAATACATGTATCAACTCTCCATCTAAGTGTTAAATATCTTCTTGCATATTGAATTCCTTGATACCAGAGAAATGAATCATAACAGAGACCAAAGATAACCCCGAAGGAGCTGCAAAGCTTCACAGCGGAGATTGGAGTATCTGTCCATAGGACCACTTTAAGCCTTACACTCCACAGAGCTGGGCCAGAAAAAAAGCCATTGCTTAAAGCTAGAAATAAGCAAACACGTTTGGTGTTCACCAAAAGGCACGTGGGAGACTCCCCAAACATATGGAAGAAGGTACTCTGGTCAGATGAGACTGAAATTGAGCTTTTTGGCCATCAAGGAAAACACTATGTCTGGCGCAAACCCAACACCTCTCATCACCCCGAGAACACCATCCCCACAGTGAAGCATGGTGGTGGCAGCATCATGCTGTGGGGATGTTTTTCATCGGCAGGGACTGGGAAACTGGTCAGAATTGAAGGAATGATGGATGGCTCTAAGTACAGGGAAATTCTTGAGGGAAACCTGTTTCAGTCTTCCAGAGATTTGAGACTGGGACGGAGGTTCACCTTCCAGCAGGACAATGACCCTAAGCATACTGCTAAAGCAACACTCAAGTGGTTTAAGGGGAAACATTTAAATGTCTTGGAATGGCCTAGTCAAAGCCCAGACCTCAATCCAATTGAGAATCTGTGGTATGACTTAAAGATTGCTGTACACCAGCAGAACCCATCCAACTTGCAGGAGCTGGAGCAGTTTTGCCTTGAAGAATGGGCAAAAATCCCAATGGCATGTTGTGTAAATCAAATGATACAAACCCCCCAAAAATCATTTTAATTCCAGGTTGTAAGGCAAAACATTTTAAAAAATGCCACTGTACATAGAGATTTCTCTTTTTCACATAGTATGGGTGATACAGAAGTCTGCTACGACTTACACCTCACATTTACTGATTGCATGAATGAATCTCCTCACAATGGATGAATGTTAGAAGAAAAAAAAGTCTTAATTACTACTAACCCTTTCATTAAAAAATATATAAAAAAACATGTCACTGAGTCCACAACAGGAATATTTTAATGGATTTGAATTAACTCCGACAACATCTGTCCATATAGCTAACTTTAATGTATCAAAGTAGTCTGTCGAATTAAATGTATATAATCAGCAACCTTTTGGCTTTTAGTCATTTAGCATTCAGTCAAAAACTGAGATTCATAAATATGTATGCCCTGTTATTCTTAAAGAGCTTGCAAACGATCTTCACTGAGGTCTCTTTTTTTCTCGAGATGATATAACACTCTATAATAGCTCTTTAATAGAGTCTAACTGCAAAAACACTTTTGGAGACTTTTAATGGGAAGAGAATGTTTGGTGAGATTATGATTTTTTATTCACTAATCAACAATCACATAGCTTTCTCTATTAAAAATGATTAGGAGATTCAGTGATGAAGTGGAAATCTGAAAGGTTTATCATAATTGTCACGGTTTCGGCCGAGGCTGCCTCTCCTCCTTGTTCGGGCAGGCTTCGGCGCTCGTCGTCTCCGGAATTCTAGCTGCCACCGATAGATGTTTCATGTTCGTTTGCTTTTGTCTGTTTGTGTCACACCTGTTTCTGTTTTACGTAATTAGTGTCCTATAAGTTTCTCGTTGTGTTTGTCATGTGTTGTGTATGATTGTTTTTCGTCAGTGTTGTGTTTGCTCGGTTGAGCATAGTTTCTCCACTGCGCTGGAGCATAGTTGCACTTGTTCGTGCACCACTTCGTTTGTCGCACCTGTTTGTGCGCATTTGCCTTTTCGCCTTGTGCGTAATTTAGCTGTTGGGCTTAGTTGTCCTGTTGCCTGTGTTGGGCCAGTAATACAGCATTTTGGAACCTACAGTCGGCGTCCTGCATTTGATTTCCTACACTACACCTACACACGCCCTGACAGAATCATACACCAGCCATGGAATCAGCAGGAGCCGAAGCAGCCCAGACAAGACTGGAAGCCCAGGTTCGGGACCAGCAAGAGCAACTCCTGCAGATGGGGAACGCCCTGCAGGAGGTGATTACCACACTCCGAGGCTGGGGTTCGCCTACACCACCGCCCGCCCTGCCAGCACCATCGGCCAGCCCGGCCATTCCAGCGCCGGAACCTCGAGGAGTCCGACTATCTCTCCCGAGGGCTTACGACGGGACAGCGGCTGGGTGTCAAGGATTCCCTGCTCCAGGTAGAGCTATACCTGGCCACCGTGCACCCGGCACCTTCAGGGCATGAGAGCGTGTCCGCCTGATCTCCTGCCTGGCCGGAAAAGCGTTGGAGTGGGCCAACGCGGAGTGGAGGAAGATCGACGCCACGACCATCACGTACACCGAGTTCTCCCGCAGCTTTAGGGCGGTGTTTGACCATCCCCGGAGGGAGCGGCGGGGAGCGTCTGGTCTTCCTCCGACAGGGGAAGAGAAGTGCCCAGGAATTCGCGCTCGAATTCCGTACTCTGGCGGCAGATGCAGGGTGGAATGATCGGGCCCTCATCGATCTATACCGATGCAGCCTACGTGAGGACGTCCGTCGGGAGCTGGCGTGCAGGGACACCAGTCTCACTTTCGACCAGCTGGTGGATATGTCCATCAGGCTGGATAACCTGCTGGCTACCCGCGGACGTCTTGCGGAGGGTCCGTCCATTCCACCCTCCAGCGCCTCCGAGCCTTGTCCCATGGAGCTCGGGGCGCTGGCGCTAGAGAGAGGAGGGGTCGGCAGGCTAGGGGGTCCATCCACTGCACCAACTGTGGTCGGGGAGGACACACCGCGGCTAGGTGCTGGGGATGGCCTCCTAGGGGAGATGACGACAGGCCCCGCACTGGGGATTCCTTCCAGGTGAGTAGGCGCCCCACTCACCCAGAGCTCTCTGTTGCCCATTTCTGTATGCCTGTATGTTTTCCACAGGTAGCACCTCATGCCCAGCATAAGGCGCTGGTAGATTCAGGCGCAGCTGGGAATTTTATTGATAAAAAGTTTTGTTTAGCGTTAGGGATTCCCCTCATTCCTGTTGATGTTCCTTTTCCCGTTCACGCCCTAGATAGTCGTCCGTTGGGTACGGGCTTGATCAGGGAGGTCACGGCGCCACTTAGGATGTGTGCGCAGGGGGATCATCAGGAGATGATTCAGCTGTTCCTGATTGACTCTCCTGCGTATCCGGTGGTGCTGGGCATGCCCTGGTTGAGTACCCATAACCCAGTGATTTCGTGGCAGGAGAGGGCTCTGATGGAGTGGTCTGCTCAGTGTGTGGGTAGATGTTTGGGTGTTTCCGTAGGGGGCTACCTCGGTGGAGAGTCCAAACCAGGTGCCCGCATTGCACATTCCACCTGAGTATGGGGATTTGGCTATCGCGTTTAGTAAGGCGAGGGCGACGCGGTTGCCACCCCCATAGGCAGGGGGATTGTGCGATAAACCTTCAGGCAGGGAGCTGCGCTCCCACGGAGTCATGTGTATCCTCTGTCTCAGGAGGAGAAGAAAGCTATGGAGATTTACATAGACGAATCGCTGAGACAAGGATACATACGGCCGTCCACTTCCCCCGCGTCCTCGAGTTTCTTTTTCGTGAAGAAGAAGGATGGTGGTTTGCGTCCGTGCATCGATTACCGTGGTCTCAATCAGATTACGGTGAAGTATAGTTATCCACTCCCGCTGATTGCGACCATGACTGAGTCGTTGCATGGGGCGCGTTTCTTCACGAAATTAGATCTCAGGAGCGCGTACAACTTGGTGCGCATCAAGAAGGATGATGAATGGAAAACAGCCTTTAGTACCACCTCGGGCCATTACGAGTATCTAGTCATGCCATACGGGTTGATGAATGCTCCATCAGTTTTCCAATCATTTGTGGATGAGATCTTCAGGGACATGCAGGGACTGGGAGTCGTTGTGTACATAGATGACATTCTCGTGTACTCACCTACCCGTGTCGAGCATGTGGCCCTGGTGCGCAGAGTGTTGCGGAGGCTGGTGGAGCACGACCTGTATGTGAAGGCAGAGAAGTGTCTGTTTTTCCAGGAGTCGATCTCCTTTTGGGGGTATCAGTTGTCAGCGTCAGGGGTGAAGATGGAGGTAGACCGAAGCGTCGGCCGTGCGTAGATTGGCAAACACCAACCACTGTGAAAGAGGTGCAGCAGTTTTTGGGGTTTGCGAATTACTACCGGAGGTTTATCCGGGGTTTTGGGCAAGTGGCAGCTCCCATCACGTCTCTCTTGAAGGGGGTCCGGTGCGTCTGCAGTGGTCAGTCGAGGCGGACAGGGCGTTTGGGAGGCTGAAGGACCTGTTTACCTCGGCCCGGGTGCTGGCGCATCCGGATCCCTCTTTACCATTTCAGGTAGAGGTGGACGCGTCTGAGGCCGGTATTGGCGCCGTGCTTTCACAACGGTCAGGCGCGCAACCTAAACTCCGCCCCTGTGCCTTCTATTCCAAGAAGCTCAGCCCGGCGGAGCGAAATTATGACATAGGGGACAGGGAGCTGTTAGCTGTGGTACAGGCCCTTAAGGTGTGGAGGCACTGGCTTGAGGGGGCTCAACACCCTTTCCTCATTTTGACGGACCACCGTAACCTGGAGTACATCCGGGCAGCGAGGAGGCTGAACCCTCGGCAGGCTAGATGGAGTATGTTTTTGACCCGTTTCTCTTTTAAGATCACCTACATCCCTGGGTCACAAAACGGGAAGGCAGATGCGCTGTCTCGGCTGTATGACGGGGAGGAGAGGTTCGTGGAGCCCACTCCCATACTGCCGGAGTCGTGTCTAGTGGCACCGGTGGTGTGGGAGCTCGATTCTGAGCTCGAGCGGGCATTACGCACCGACCCTAGTCCACCACAATGCCCGGAGGGTCGGAAGTATGTTCCGCTCGAGTGTCGGGATCGATTGATCTATTGGGCTCACACGTCACCCTCCTCTGGACACCCGGGTATCGGCCGGACAGTGCACTGTCTTAGTGCCAAATATTGGTGGCCCACGTTGGCCAGGGATGTGAGGGTTTATGTTTCCTCCTGCTCGGTGTGCGCCCAGTGTAAGGCGCCTAGACATCTGCCTAGGGGTAAGTTACTGCCCCTGCCCGTTCCACAACGACCATGGTCCCACCTCTCGGTGGATTTTATAACTGACCTTCCTCTCTCCCAAGGGAATACTACCATCCTGGTCGATTGTGGACCGGTTCTCTAAGGCCTGTCGTTTGCTCCCCATGCCGGGTCTTCCTACGGCCCTGCAAACTGCCGAGGCACTGTTTACCCATGTGTTCCGGCACTACGGGGGTGCCCGAGGACATTGTGGCTGATCGGGGTCCCCAATTCACCTCCAGGGTCTGGAGAGCGTTTATGGAGCGGTTGGGGGTCTCGGTGAGCCTCACCTCGGGCTACCACCCGGAGAGCAATGGGCAGGTGGAACGCGTAAACCAGGATGTGGGTAGGTTTCTCAGAACATACTGCCAGGACCGGCCGGAGGAGTGGTCAAGGTACGTTCCCTGGGCCGAGATGGCCCAGAATTCCCTACGCCATTCCTCCACGAACCTAACCCCATTTCAATGTGTGTTAGGTTACCAGCCGGTTCTGGCACCCTGGCAGCAGAGCCAGATCGAGGCTCCTGCGGTGGATGAGTGGGCGCGGCGCTCGGAGGAGACTTGGAACGCTGCACACGTCCACCTGCAGCGGGCCCTCCGACGTCAGAAGGCGAGCGCTGATCTCCACCGCAGTGAGGCACCGGTGTACGCACCTGGTGATCGAGTCTGGCTCTCTACCAGAAACCTGCCCCTCCGCCTGCCCTGTCGGAAACTGGGTCGGCGGTTTGTAGGGCCATTTAAAGTCCTGAGGAGGTTGAACGAGGTTTGTTATAGATTACAGCTTCCTGTGGAGTATAAGTGTATTAACCCCTCGTTCCATGTGTCCCTTCTCAGGCCGGTGGTAGCGGGCCCACTCCAAGAAGATGAGATCTTGGAGACTCCTCCGCCCCCGTTGGACATCGAGGGGGCACCGGCGTACTCCGTGAGATCCATCTTGGATTCGAGACGTCGGATGGGGGGTCTCCAGTATCTAGTGGAGTGGGAGGGGTACGGTCCGGAGGAGCGGTGCTGGGTGCCGAGGAGAGACGTGTTGGACCCGTCGCTCCTGACGGAGTTCCATCGGAGGCGTCCGACGCGCCCTGCGCCGCGTCCCCCTGGCCGTCCCCGAGGCCGGAGTCGAGCGCGCGTCTGGAGCCGCGCGTCAAGGGGGTACTGTCACGGTTTCGGCCGAGGCTGCCTCTCCTCCTTGTTCGGGCAGGCTTCGGCGCTCGTCGTCTCCGGGAATTCTAGCTGCCACCGATAGATGTTTCATGTTCGTTTGCTTTTGTCTGTTTGTGTCACACCTGTTTCTGTTTTACGTAATTAGTGTCCTATAAGTTTCTCGTTGTGTTTGTCATGTGTTGTGTATGATTGTTTTTCGTCAGTGTTGTGTTTGCTCGGTTGAGCATAGTTTCTCCACTGCGCTGGAGCATAGTTGCACTTGTTCGTGCACCACTTCGTTTGTCGCACCTGTTTGTGCGCATTTGCCTTTTCGCCTTGTGCGTAATTTAGCTGTTGGGCTTAGTTGTCCTGTTGCCTGTGTTGGGCCAGTAATACAGCATTTTGGAACCTACAGTCGGCGTCCTGCATTTGATTTCCTACACTACACCTACACACGCCCTGACAATAATGTTATCATGGTAAACAGGAAATGCATATTTTGAGAGAAAAGCAGTTTGTTTGCCCGCTCTGTCAGATACTAAATATGCCAACTCATCACAGCAAGCCTTAGCAAGCGCATGATAAAGGACATAATATAGTGGTGACCATTTCACATAGATGAACCCTTTGCCAGCAGCATACCACCCTGCATCCCACTGCTGGCTTTCCTCTGAAGCTAAGCAGGGTGTGTCCTGGTCAGTCCCTGGATGGTAGACCAGATGCTGCTGGAAGTGGTGTTGGAGGGCCGGTAGGAGGCACTCTTTCATCTGGTCTAAAAAAATATATCCCAGGGCAGTGATTGGGGACCTTGCCCTGTGTAGAGTGCTGCCTTTCAGCTGGGACATTCAACGATTGTCCTGACTCTCTGCGGTCAATAACGATCCTGTGGCACTTATTGTCAGAGTAGGGGTGGTGAGCTGGCGAGTTCTCAATCTGGCCCTCATGGCCACCTAATCATCCCCTGCTTCCAATTGGCTCATTCATCTCCACTCCCCTGTAACTATTCTCCAGGTTGTTGATGAGAATGTGTTCTCAGTCAACTAACCTGGTTAAATAAATGCAGTGAGTTTTGGGTCACACTTTTAAAAAATTATATAAGGCCTTCATAGATACTTTGGAAATAATTTACAGTATATGAACATATCATATTATATAAGAGTGATGTTGACGGAGAACCCAATTGGAATCAATCAAAATAGATTATATCAACATGATGATCTGTCTATAATACCTTAGGATGTAGTGTATTCATGCAAAAGCTGATACAGTACATCTTCAAAAGCCTTTTCCTATTTCATTATCAAATTGCCATGATCAAAGTAATCTCTCTAGAGCACCATACACTACTCAAATGGGACTGGCCATGCATGACGAAGAACACTCACCATCTGCCATCGCTACGTTCAAGCTATGGTATGATGGATAGAGTTATCTTTGACCCCCCCCCCCAGCCATGAGATGCCAAATTGCAACAGTAGTGCAGTAGCCATACTGCTGATGTGTTTGCGAAATAACATCCTCCGTCTCGCGCTGTCTAGATGCCAGACTGTTTGGCCTGGAGGCAATGTATTAAATGGTATATTGATAATTTAAATCTTTTTGGTCCTTTTTGCTGACAGTGCCCTTTTAGGCAGATGGCCTCTATTACTCATGTGTGAACCCAGGAGAGAGAGAGAAAGGGAACACACAAGGGAGCTTCGGAAGGTCTGAGAGCCAAAACAATGAGTGTGCTTATGTGAGGAAGAAAGCCAATTACGGATGTTGGCACTCGTAGGATGTGCGAAGAATAATGTCACATGGACTCTTGTCAATCATGGGGATAGCAAGAACCCAATGTTAGCACATCTCATTAGCCTAGGCAGCCACTAGATCTGCACTATCGTCTGGGATTGATGTGCATTCACGGTAATATGCTTGTGTCCTCCGTGACCCGGCTCGTACATTAAACATCCTTGATTCAGGCTGCAATGGCATCATTTCCCTCCTTAACTACCTTTAAAGGCGATAAGGCGGTAAAAAAAAGATCTGTACTGTCTTCATAAAACATAACTTTCCACCACTATTTTTGGATTTTCTGACAATTTAGGATGTTGCACACTGCGTTCAGCCAAGACAGTACACATACACTACCAGTCAAAAGTTTCGACACACCTACTCATTCAAGGGTTTTTCTTTATTTTTACTATTTTCTACATTGTAGAATAATAGTGAAGACATCAAAACTATGAAATAACATATATGGAATCATGTAGCAACCAACAAAGTGTTAAACAAAACAAAATATATTTTATATTTGAGATTCTTCAAATATCCACCCTTTGCCTTGATGACAGCTTTGCACACTCTTGGCATTCTCTCAACCAGCTTCACCTGGAATGCTTTTCCAACAGTCTTCAAGAGTTCCCACATATGCTGAGCACTTGTTGGCTGCTT
The DNA here is from genome assembly GCF_020615455.1 of Coregonus clupeaformis. Taxonomy (NCBI): domain Eukaryota; kingdom Metazoa; phylum Chordata; class Actinopteri; order Salmoniformes; family Salmonidae; genus Coregonus; species Coregonus clupeaformis. The sequence continues at coordinate 1,333,083 of NW_025533480.1, read as the reverse complement.
TTCCTTCACTCTGCCGTCCGACTGATCCCAAACCATCTCAATTGGGTTGAGGTCGGGGGAATGTGGAGGCCAGGTCATCTTATGCAGCACTCCATCACTCTCCTTCTTGATTTGTTTAACACTTTTTTGGTTACTACGTGATTCCATATGTGTTATTTCGTAGTTTTGATGTCTTCACTATTATTCTACAATGTAAAAAATAGTACAAATAAAGAAAAACCCTTGAATGAGTAGGTGTGTCCAAACTTTTGACTGGTACTGAATATTTCCCGCCTTTTCGCCTTTAAAGCTAGTTAAAGAGGGAAATGATGCCATTGCAGCATGAATCGAGGATGTTTTATGTACGAGCCGGTCCACAGGGGACACAAGTGTCTTACCGGGAATGCACATCAATCCTAGACGATAGTGCAGACCTAGTGCGCACTATTGGCTGCCTGGGCTAATTACTGTAGATTGATGCCAATGTTCAGCCAGTTGCTCATACTGTCTTTTTGATTGCAAGCTGCTCCCCACTGGGCACAGACTTCAGTTCAACGTTTATATCCTTGGACAAATGTTCCCGGAGAATATAAATGGTCCTCTTACTCATGTCTTTGATTGAGACGCCAAACACTGGTGTAGTGTATTAAAGATTATGACTATTCTAGAGGGACAAAGAAAATATGTTTATCTTAGTTCAAAAGTAGCAGTTGTAGGGTGATGCCCCAGGGGAGACCGGTGATTGGACGGAAGAGGGAGCAACCCATATTCTGCCATTGTTTATAAGTATGAGCAAGACAAAGAGGGAGTCAGAGCAGCCATTAGAATTCGAGGACACTGCTCTCCAGACCCTGCAAGTCTGTAACTCATGCTGAAAGCTTGTGATATAAATAAAACTTATGATCCAGGTTCAGTATGAGCGGACTCCTTTGTTTGACAGCAATGAGCACCAACAGCCGACGGGACACGATAGAATGGAGGCTCCGCTGAGATTGGCCTGCAACTTCCCTTTGTTTCATTCATAAGCAGCGAGGTGACTACCGCTCAAGCCGGCTAAAAAAAGGTGAGATTACTCACAAATTATTGGGCATTAGTTGTTTGGCTGGCTTGTGAATGTGCGCTGGTGAAGGTGTACCATGTAAAATTACTTGGGATTGTGCGGATGTGGTGCTCTTGCGGTCGACTAGGAGTCTGTAATAATTATTCTAAAATGTGGTTGCATTGGTAAACGGTAAATAATTGGAATTTTAGAGCAATCGATGGCAGATGTACAATTAAGGCAGATATGCGTATACATTAGAGCACTGTACCGCGTAAGACCCCAGGGGGGCCATTTAGAATGGGCCGACAAATCCGGTTGCGCGTTAGAATGTGCAGTCGGTGTGTTTTAAAGAAAACTCGGGTTGATGGAATTTATCTGATTTGTGATTATTGCTCGACTTTCATCCGACGGGTGGTCTGCTTGGGTGTAATTTCTCGGTAGATTGTCATTAAATCCACGGTAGCACAAACGGTAGGAAAATAAGTCAAAAGGAAAGGGCAGTGCAGGATGCTTGTTGCGTGGGGTAGGCCACAGTTAGCTAAAGGCTAATGTTAATGCTGAATGCTGGCTGGGTTTCATGCCACATTGTACATAGCGGCTAATGCTAAATGCTAAGGCTAAATGCTAATTGTGTTGCGTGCTACATGCTAACGGGTGTCCTTAGAGGTCCCATTGCGATGGGATAACCCTCTTAAATGTGTTTGTGTGTGTGGAATTCAGAGTTCTACGCAAATGTGAGCTCTGTTAAGTGTTATTGTCTGACTATAAGTGTAAAATAGAGAACTGAGGTAGAATGCTGGCGTTCTATTGTTTGGCAATCGTATTGTTAAATGGATTTGCGCATGCGCTTGATTTTACGGCGCTAAAACTACAACACGAGGGGATTTGCTAAAACTACAACACGGGATTGTGGGTAAAGTGTCATATTTCTGTGGGGCTGCGTGCTGCAGGGGGAGACAGAGAAATAGCCACAGACAAGAGAGATTTGGACACGAATCTTCTAATCGTTAAAGTGACTGTTGTTTGAAAATGAAACTATTTGTTGAGATGTAGTGAATTTATAAATTAGATATATGTTGACGGATTATAATTAATTTAATTAAATGACGGATTAAAATAAAATAAAAATGTTTTTGAGCGATCTATTTAGTCCTGAATTAAGTCTTAAAGCGAATGTGAGTGGGGGAATATTGAATATGGTTGAAATAACTCAGTGATTGCATTAACTACAAAAATCTTTTTGTGTCTCTGTTCTTTTGTCATATGAGAGGAACAATGGAGAGAGAAAGAGAGGGGGTGCTGACGTACACGTCACGTGACGCGACAGAGGATCAAGTCAAAAAAGATTTTGGTACTGGTCTGGTTACAAAATCTTCCCCTACAGGATATTTGATGTTATGACAATTTCACATAGGCTTGGCAAATACTGATTCATTAAAAATTGCATTTTAGAGTCTCTGGCATCACTTGGGTTTGATTGGAATTGTGTTGGGAATCAAGGACTGACATTATTCTGTAAAATTAAGATAATTAGGTGCTTATAGAGCAAGGGGGTTTATGGGAATTGTAGTGTTGTAAGGTTAGAAGGCTTTGTTTTTAGGATTGTAGTCTGAAGTTGACTACTTCAGCCAGCCCTGGCCCGCTAGCACACGCTAACTACAACTGTGCTCCCTGCTAGCTGTGCTGAAGCACCAATTTGAACTGCTCTCGGACTCACATATTGCTGTTCACTGGACCTTATGATCACTCAGCTGCACAGCTGATGCCTGCTGGACTGTTCCTTTACACGGTACCCTGTCCTGTTTATTCTGTTTAGTCTTAGCCCAAACGTTATCGCTATTTCCAGTTGTGTCTTAGCTCTCTCTAAATAACACCTGTGACTGCTTTATGCCTCTCTCCCATGTCAATTATGCCTTGCCTATTGCTGTTTGGGTTAGTTCTTATTATACAATTTCAATGTAGAACCCCTAGTCCCTCTCAAACTACCTCATATAGTTCCTTTGTTCCACCCCCCATACACGCCAAGACCGGCTCAATCGATGCCTCCAATGACGCTATCTCTTTCATTGTTACCCAACGCTTAGGGTTACCTGAACTGTACTCATATCCTTCCATATCCTTTTCTGTACATAATGCCCTGAATCTTTTCTACAACGCCCGGAGAACTGCCCCCCTTTATTCTATGTACCCAACGCACTAGAAGACCAGTTCTTAAAGCCTTTAGTCGTATCCTTATTCTAGTCCTCCTCTGTTCCTCTGGTGATGTAGAGGCTAACCCAGGCCCTGCAGCCCCCAGTATCACTCCTACTCCCCAGGAGCTATCATTTGTTGACTTCTGTAACCGTAAAAGTCTTGGTTTTCTGCACATAAATATCAGAAGCCTCCTTCCTAAGTTTGAGTTATTCACTGCGTTAGCACACTCCGACAACCCTGATGTTCTAGCAGTGTCTGAATCCTGGCTTAGGAAGGCCACCAAAAATTCTGAAATTTCCATCCCCAACTATAACATTTTCCGTCTAGATAGAACTGCCAAAGGGGGTGGAGTTGCAATCTACTGTAGAGATAGCCTGCAGAGCTCTATCATACTATCCAGGTCTGTGCCCAAACAGTTTGAGCTCCTACTTCTAAAAATCCACCTTTCCAGAAATAAGTCTCTCACTGTTGCTGCTTGCTACAGACCCCCCTCAGCCCCCAGCTGTGCCCTGGACACCATATGTGAATTGATTGCCCCCCATCTATCCTCAGAGTTCGTACTGCTTGGTGACCTAAATTGGGATATGCTTAACACCCCGGCCATCCTACAATCTAAACTAGATGCCCTCAATCTCACACAAATTATCAACGAACCTACCAGGTACAACCCTAAATCCGTAAACATGGGTACCCTCATAGATATCATCCTGACTAACTTACCCTCTAAATACACCTCCGCTGTCTTCAACCAGGATCTCAGCGATCACTGCCTTATTGCCTGCGTCCGTAACGGGTCCGCGGTCAAACGACCACCCCTCATCACTGTCAAACGCTCCCAAAAACACTTCAGCGAGCAGGCCTTCCTAATCGACCTGGCCCAGGTATCCTGGATGGATATAGATCTCATTCCGTCAGTAGAGGATGCCTGGTTGTTCTTTAAAAGTAATTTCCTCTCAATCTTAAATAGACATGCCCCATTCAAAAATATAGAACTAAGAACAGATATAGCCCCTGGTTCTCCTCAGACTTGACTGCCCTTGACCAGCACAAAAACATCCTGTGGCGTACTGCATTAGCATCAAATAGCCCCGCGATATGCAACTTTTCAGGGAAGTTAGGAACCAATATACACAAGCAGTTAGGAAAGCAAAGGCTAACTTTTTCAAACAGAAATTTGCATCCTGTAGCACTAACTCCAAAAAGTTTTGGGACACTGTAAAGTCCATGGAAAATAAGAGCACTTCCTCCCAGCTGCCCACTGCACTGAGGCTAGGAAACACTATCACCACCGATAAATCTACAATAATCGAGAATTTCAACAAGCATTTTGCTACGGCTGGCCATGCTTTCCACCTGGCTACCACTACCCCGGCCACCAGCTCTGCACCCTCCGCTGCAACTTGCCCATGCCCCCCCCGCTTCTCCTTCACACAAATCCAGACAGCTGATGTTCTAAAAGAGCTGCAAAATCTGGACCCCTACAAATCATCTGGGCTAGACAATCTGGACCCTTTCTTTCTAAAACTAGCCGCTGAAATTGTCGCAACCCCTATTACTAGCCTGTTCAACCTCTCTTTCGTAATGTCTGAGATCCCCAGAGATTGGAAAGCTGCCGCGGTCATCCCCCTCTTCAAAGGGGGTGACACTCTAGATCCAAACTGTTACAGACCCATATCCATCCTGCTCTGCCTTTCAAAAGTTTTTGAAAGCCAAGTCAACAAACAGATCACCGACCATTTCGAATCCCACCGTACCTTCTCCGCTATGCAATCCGGTTTCCGAGCTGGTCATGGGTGCACTTCAGCCACGCTCAAGGTCCTAAACGATATTATAACCGCGATCGATAATAGACAGTACTGTGCAGCCGTTTTCATTGACCTGGCCAAGGCTTTCGACTCTGTCAACCACCGCATTCTTATTGGCAGACTAAATAGCCTTGGTTTCTCAAATGACTGCCTCGCCTGGTTCACCAACTACTTCTCAGATAGAGTTCAATGTGTCAAATCGGAGGGCCTGTTGTCTGGACCTATGGCAGTCTCTATGGGGGGTGCCACAGGGTTCAATTCTTGGGCCGACTCTTTTCTCTGTGTATATCAATGACGTCGCTCTTGCTGCTGGTGACTCTCAGATCCACCTCTACGCAGACGACACCATTTTGTATACATCTGGCCCTTCATTGGACACTGTGTTAACAAACCTCCAAACGAGCTTCAATTCCATACAACACTCCTTCAGTAGCCTCCAACTGCTCTTAAACACTAGTAAAACTAAATGCATGCTCTTCAACCGAACGCTGCTTGCACCCGCCCACCCGACTAGAATCACTACTCTCGACGGGTCTGACCTAGAGTATGTGGACAACTACAAATATCTAGGTGTCTGGTTAGACTGTAAACTCTCCTTCCAGACTCACATTAAGAATCTCCAATCCAAAGTTAAATCTAGAATCGGTTTCCTATTTCGCAACAAAGCCTCCTTCACTCATGCTGCCAAACATGCCCTCGTAAAACTGACTATCCTACCGATCCTTGACTTCGGCGATGTCATTTACAAAATAGCCTCCAACACTCTACTCAGCAAATTGGATGTAGTCTATCACAGTGCCATCCGTTTTGTCTCCAAAGCCCCATATAATACCCACCACTGTGACCTGTATGCTCTTGTTGGCTGGTCCTCACTACATATTCGTCGCCAAACCCACTGGCTCCAGGCCATCTATAAATCACTGCTAGGCAAATCCCCGCCTTATCTTAGCTCATTGGTCACCATAGCAACACCCACCCGTAGTCTGCGCTCCAGCGGTATATCTCACTGGTCATCCCCAAAGCCAACACCTCCTTTGGCCGCAATTCCTTCCAGTTCTCTGCTGCCAATGACTGGAACAAATTGCAAAAATCTCTGAAGCTGGAGACACTTATCTCCCTCACTAACTTTAAGCATCAGTTGTCAGAGCACCTTACCGATCACTGCACCTGTACACAGCCCATCTGAAATTAGCCCGCCCAACTACCTCATCCCTATATTGTTATTTATTTTGCTCATTTGTACCCCAGTATCTCTATTTGCATATCATCTCTTGCACATCTATCATTCCAGTGTTAATACTAATTGTAATTATTTTGCACTATAGCCTATTTTATTGCCTTACCTCCATAACTTGCTAAATTTGCACACACTGTATATTATATGTATTTCTGTTGTATTTTTGACTTTGTTTTGTTTTACCCCATATGTAACTCTGTGTTGTTGTTTTTATCGCACTGCTTTGCTTTATCTTGGCCAGGTCGCAGTTGTAAATGAGAACTTGTTCTCAACTGGTTTACCTGGTTAAATAAAGGTTAAATAAAAAAAATAAAAAAAAAATACTTGCATTTGATGGGTTGTGGTAAGATAGCCACTAATTGATAAATTGGTAAGATAGGATATAGAAATAAAAAATTGGTTTTAATTATTCATAATTTTTAATTGATTTTTTATTGATTTTTTATTTGTTTAATTAAAAGTATTTTTTGAATAAAATTTAATTGAATTTTCTGATATTCATATTTTGGTTGATTGATAAAAAATAAAAAAAAATAAAAAAAAATAATATGTTTTCTTTTTGTTTAGGTTTATATTGATAATTAAAGGGGGGAAGCCATAGGCTATATAGTCTAACATAAAATAATTCACAATAAAGGAATATAAAAGGGTTGGTTATCCGGCAAATGAAACAAAAGTTGCCCTTCATTCTCAAACAAAAACTGATAAAAGATTCCAGCGATAAGATAAACAGAGGTATAGAGAAAATGCTAAAGGAAGGAAAGGCGACAGAAAAACTAATGGCAGAAGTTAGTACACCTTTCTCACATACGGATTCAGCAAAAACACCCCCACCTTATGAGAAGGAAGTAGAGCTTAGGGATGTTTATCCTCAGCTTCCAGTGATCATCCAGCAGGGTGATTATTGCATCAGAGATGAAGATGAACGAATAATAGATAGAGGACAAGCAGAAACGACCAGAAAGATGAATCCAAAACTCCAGAAGGAAGAAAATGAGATGTCTGGAAGAGAAGAGTGAGGTTAAGGAAGATGGAACTTGAAGAAGATGATGAAGATGAAGATCAGAGTGATTGAGAAGAGATCATGGGTGGATATGACTCTGTGATCAGAAGGAAGTTGGCAAGAGAGGAAAGAAGGATACTAGAGATTCGAGTTCAGATGAAGACAGCGATAAAAGAGGAGACTAAAGGTGCTGTGTATTCAAAAGGAGTTTATCCTACAAGGACTGGCACAGAAGAAATAGAAGGAGATATAGACCGATGCTTATCATGCCTGGATAAAGCGACTAGTTTAGAAGAAGTAACACAACTGGATGAACAACTCAAGAAGAGAAGATACAGAAGGAGAAAACCTGCTGAGAAAATAATCCCAAGAATTGGAGGAGAAGAATAATACATTGAGGTCAAGGAAAGGCCAATAGTAAGAAGATGATGGAAGATGATATTTCGAGGACAGAACTTAGAATATAAGCTTTTGAAGAATCCTGATATGTCAACAGCAAGAAAGAACAGGATCAAGAAACTCTCAGAAAGCTCAATCATACAACTGGTGGAGAAGAGAAGCTTTGGTTATGAAGAATCAGAGTGAACCAAATCAACAATCACTGTTACAGCTTCAACTGAACAATATCAAATGCAATTGTACCAGCCACCAAGGGGGGTACCAGGTGTTCCATATCCACAGCCAGTTTCTGGACAGACACATAATTGGAGAGGAAGAGGACGAGAAGGCTTAGAAGGAGGAGGAAGATTTCAGCTACACTTCCAGCAACTTTCAGAAGAGTGTTATAATTGTGGACAGATTGGTCACTTTACCTGTGAGTGCAATAAGTCAGGAGGAAACAACAGAGGACATTTCTAAGGAAGATAAAGGAGCAAGTGAAGATCACCTGTTCTCCAGGTGAACCCCTACAGGGGGCCGGAGCAAAGAGTCTAGAGCCTAGAAGATACGAAGGGGGGTGTCAGCTGATAGCACCGATTAGAGAAGAAGAGAAAATATCTAACAATTGAAGTAAAAACAAAGGACTATGAGAAGTGATGGTGAATAGTGGAAAAACTTATCTGTGTTCAGCCTAAAGAGGTTAAACATCTCACTATGTAAAATTAACTAATTAGGATAGGGATTTGAGGTAGTAAAACGGCTAATTACTCTTAAGGAACCAATTGAGCTCTGCTATAAAGATCAAAGAGAAATTAAAATAGACATACTAATATTAGAACATATACCTATTGCATTGTTGGAAAGAGATGCATTGTGTAAATTGAACTGTACAATAAGATGTACACTAGACGGCTGTCTGGTAGAAGAATTTAAAAAGTAGGGTTTTTGGGAATCATATTTGCTTAAAAAGATAATATCATAGGAAGGATGATAATCTATTAGACTGCCTATTAGACAATCTGTCTGAAAAATAAAGTTAAAAGGGGTGACTGTTATTCTGGGTTACATTCTTACACCAAGAGATTTCAGGCTAGGCTAAAAGGTGTTTAGTCGTTTGCCAAGTCTGTGTGTAAAGAAGCATGTGGGGACTTCCCAATCACATATCCTAAAAATTGGTGGTAAAGGGATTTTGTGAATAAATCAGTGGAAAAGGTTTTTAAAGGTTAGGAGAAAAGATTAGATTAAAAAAAGTTAGGAGAACTAGGGTTGAAGGAATTCTAAGACAGTAAGCTAAGTTTCAATGGTAGTTAGTAGTAAGAGAGAGAGAACAATGGTGAAGGACATTTTTAGAGTAGGAAGATCAAGGTAATTGTGGGTGTATTTTTTATAATCAAAAGTTTGAAAGTCAGGGATAAGAGGTAGGACTGAGAGTTGAAAAAGTGACACTAGTGGTGATAGATGGAAGTACAAGCAAAGAGTTCAAAGCTTTGGGGAAAATGGATGAAGTAACAACAATGACATCAACACTTCAGTCTATTAAAACAACAGTGAGAAGCAATTTAACTCTTTCAACATTGATAGTTATTAAAGCCATAAATATATCGCATTTGATTATAAGGGAACCAATAGCTCCAGCACCAATTTTAGAGGAAAATACTGTTATTAGGGTTAGGATGGGGACGTTCCTCCCACATGGAGAGATAATTATGGAGAAGAAGTATTGTTATCAGGACCAGAAGTAGAAGCTGTTGCACCTAGTCAAAGGAAGTATATTTTGTACAACGATATGAAGTGGAAGAGGGTTATGAGTGATTGTTCATTTATTTTGCGTAATGTTACTGAGAAAGATCAGGGAGAATATATGTGTACTTATCTAGTGCAAGCATAAAAATGTGTTCTGGTTAAGAATTATTGGTTAAAAGGCTATGTAATTCATAAAGTAACGCTTAAAATGGAAGATGTGAAATCTGTTGAAACTTCCACAGTCACCGAGGGAGTTCAGGAGGAGTAGATTACAGTAGTCACTCCAACAGTAGATAATACACAGAGGATATCGGTAACTTTCCCACTAGAAGTAGTTAAGAGTGTTAATACATCAACTAAATCAACTACTTTAATGGTAACTTTGGAAGGAATTAATGGTACGACGGCAATAACAAATGTAGGAAGTATGACACTGACACCGACAACAACTTTTCTGAAATTAAAGGGGGTAGCAAGAAGGACTCAGGGGTTTATGTTACGGATGGAGAGTGCTGTCAATGATAGTACGAATAGGGTTAAAATAGGAGAGCAGATAGTAGTAGAGAACAATATAGATTCATCTGAAATAGTGAAGGATACTATCATGGAGGTACAGGATGAGGTCTTTGATTTTAATGACAGACAAGGAGAGGTATCTGATCAGTACCGCTCGTTGGGGAAGAGAGAAACTAAATGTATTGGGTTTGATTCTTCTGTTGTGAAAATTAGAGATAGGTGGGCAGGTAGGAATCTTTGGTTCCAGCAGCTCATTCTGTAAGATCAGTGAGGAATCTTGAGGGTCCATGTCTGTTGAGAATTCCAGTCAAACATTTTAGAGACGGTCGCTCGACCTCTATCAAGTATGTGTCAATCTTATGCTTTGTCATGACTGTTGTATCAGCAACAACGATCAGTAACAGATAAAATAATGTCGTTGTCAAAACATTTGTTTAAGCCTAGGTTTAAGTGTTCTTGGTTAAATGAATTACCCTCTGGGAATTTGTTAAATGGGAAGAAAAATCAGGTAACAGCGAGCCCTGAAGCATTGGAGGTGAAACCAGAGAGGGCTAAAAGTTGTTTTTGTTCTAATAAAACATATGATGTAAGGGGTATGTTTATGGGAATATCAGATTGTGATGATTATATGATAACTTTGGGTAAGCATGACCTTAAGGGTAGTAATGAGAAATATGTTACTTTTTATGTTCCAGTTAGTAAGAAGAGCAGGACTTTGATGGTTAAAAGATTAGCTTTTGCCTGACAATGTGACTATGGGGAATTTTAGAGATATTTGGAGGGTTTGTGGTGATGAAATATATATATTCTTACCCTATTGATGGACAGGATGTTGTTACATGTCAACGTTGAAGCTTCCATATGAGGTTTCTACCATTAAAAGAGGGGTAGCACCGAACACAGATCAATCTGAATCTAGGGTTGAAAATAGGGTGAAAAGAGACATGGCGACATGTCATAGTCTTTAAGCCTATCATTGAAGGATAAGTCTAAGAGAGAAGGGGGGACTTTTTCCATGGTATGGTGTAACATTTGGGAAGATCATATTGATCATGTTAATTATACTTTGAGTCCAGATAGTTCAGATATTATCACTAGGGTTATATATGCATTGAAGAATATAAGGGATGCATTTGGTAGATCTGAAGGAGCTGGATGGTCAGCGAAGTCTTGGTTGCAAGATCAGGTAGGCCAGTAGGAGCAGTGATGGATTACATTTTAATAGCAGTTTTGATAGCACTGTGTGTGATGTTTGTAATTTGTTACTGACCTTTGAGAAAGCTATGATATTGAGATAGGTTGGAGAGTGATGCCTGGAGACAACACTCAGATGCCGTGGTTGACTGTTCCTGATCTGGATGAAGATGGACAAGGGGGTCTGGATGGAGTATTAATGGATAAATATCCTTTTTGAGTATTTGTTCATTTTTCAATTTTTTTTCAATATTAGGGTGATTTTAGTATGATTTTATGAATCAAAGGGGGGAAGTGTATGAATGAATAATTATCCTATGTCATTATTCTATCATTTATATTGATTCATACATCATTTATATATAATTTTTATATTCTTAGTTGATATTGATGTTTAATTTGAAAGTGTTGTTTTGCAAAAGATACTGTTTGGTCTTTTCTTTTCTTCCAGAAGCATTTGGGGGAATATGTGGAGATTGAAATACTCAAACAAGGACAATATGAAGGGACAATATGAAAGGACAATGACTGGAGGAGATGGAACCAGGAAGGGGTGGAAAGATTCCGATTCCATCATCAACAATGCATTAGAAGAGGAGAATACGGAGGAGATGAAGTGGAGTGGACTACATTCCAGTGTCTGCAATGAAATATAGACATATTTGCATGTGTAATACATAATTTGTGTCATAGTCTTAGGTATTAATTTTTGTAGAATGATATTTGATGTTATTGGATACATGTGGGGATCTTAGATGTTTTTGTTTATTTCGTGAATGCTTAGGGACAGGGAGTCTAGGCAGGGAGAGGTCCACTATAGGGTCCAATGGGTTGACCAGCCTTAGAGTGGACATTTTTTGGATAGGATTTTGTTTGCAGGGGCTTACATGTGTATTTAATTGCATCATAGTTTCAAATGCATTGATAGGGATTTATGAGTTTATCGGGAGTACCTAGGTGGTTGCCTGGGGCAGAGGGACCGTGAGAGAATTTTACTGTCTTGATTGATGGATGGATTTGGAACGAAGGTTGCCGGACAGTTTTTCGCTCTCACACTCCATAAAGATTTGTTCATATTTCATAATAATGTATTCACACTCCATACAGATTTGTTCATATTTCATAGTAATGTATTCACACTTCATAAACAGTTATTCATATTTCATAGAAAGGTATTTACACTCTAGAGGAGAATGTTTTTGGTTTAATGTTAAAGATACTCAAAAGATAAATTGTTACTGGTCATAATCCTATTCTGTTTGTTTTCGAGACTTTTAGTTAGTCTCGAAGGGGGGAAATGTAGTGTATTAAAGATTATGACTATTCTAGAGGGACAAAGAAAATATGTTTATCTTAGTTCAAAAGTAGCAGTTGTAGGGTGACGACCCAGGGGAGACCGGTGATTGGACGGAAGAGGGAGCAACCCATATTCTGCCATTGTTTATAAGTATGAGCAAGACAAAGAGGGAGTCAGAGCAGCCATTAGAATTCGAGGACACTGCTCTCCAGACCCTGCAAGTCTGTAACTCATGCTGAAAGCTTGTGATATAAATAAAACTTATGATCCAGGTTCAGTATGAGCGGACTCCTTTGTTTGACAGCAATGAGCACCAACAGCCGACGGGACACGATTCTGGCAATCAGGCTGTGCAAATTATTAATTACATCAATACATACAGTTCACGTCTGAATTAAAAGTAGTAAAGGTACAGGTTTTTGTTCCTGTATGTGCACGTCCTTCATGTGACACTATATGCCAATTTGAAATGCCCTGGATGTGACCCCCCTCCGTTTCATCTCCGAACTGCCTCTACTCTAGCCTTCCTCCTGGTGCTGACTGCTCAAGCCAATGAACTACCCTGCCTGCCACGATCGTCCATCTATTGAACTTTATTTTTATTTTTATTGCATGTCATTTTTTTCCTTCTTAAAGCTCTTTGAGATTGTAATGAAAAGCGCTATAAAAGTGTAAGAAATTATTATTACTATTATTATTATTATTATTATTACTATATAATCAATTTAGGAACAGCTTGTAGCTGTGTAAATGAAAGGAACCATTATATTCCCACCACCACTAATACATCACATTAATATAATAGTTTTTATTTAGATTCCATCAGACCATGTGAGTGCATTTCTACACAAAAAATGATGGGCTAAAAACAACTCAATTTAGGTTAATTGGTAAACCAGCGCTTAGCTAAACAGTGGACAGAACCCGTTGGGTTATTTTGACCCAGTCAGTTTGGTTGCGTGAATAGCCCAACATGTTGTTTTTTTGGGATTACCCAAACATTGGTTAATTTAACCATCAATTGGGTATTTTTTACTCTCATGCTGGGTTGACCTAGCAGCTGGATCTTTTTTAACGTAATCCTTAGGCTATTTTCAGGAAGCGTGGTTTATTAGGGGCATGGCTTTCAGCTAGATCTGTCCAATTTACATTGTGCAAATGCAATGTTATTTTTTTTCTCACACTCTTTTATAATAGTTTGATTATTTATTTCATATTCTAATAAGTTTGACCACCTTCTTGCCTCCCAACAATGGGATTTACATTTAAGGAACTTATACACTTCGGTAAGTGTCATTGAAGCTACACATTTGTTGTTAAATAACATTAAATAACTATGCAACAGAATAGATGAACAGGAATGACATTTACTTTCATGGGTGGCTAAAAATAACTAGTGTAATGCCACACCCCTACTAAACTCCGCCTCCGGTCTTCTGATCTGACCTGCTGGGTCATATCTCAATAACCCAGCACCAATAACCCAGCACCCAGCATCAATAACCCAGCATTTTAAAAGAAAACAACCCAACTACGTGACCCAACTCCTACAACCCAGCAGTTGGGTCAACCAAACAACCCAGCATCTTTTTGAGTGTACCATCATGGCACTGAAAAACAACAGACTGCTGCAGCTACCCAATGTCATCTAATCTGGCCATGAAGGATAAGCATCCCACATCAATAAAACATTTCCTAAATGTCATTCACATATCTATATATCGCTACAGCGACTGAGGGACATTTCATATCAGGGTATGAATCAAACACTCCATGAATAGATTGAATGGGAGGTGGAGGAACAAACACACAGTCACATAAAGGTTGACAGACGAGAGTTGTGACAAACATGCAGAACAAAGGGATGACATTTATTGAAATGGAAGTAGGAAAGGGGTTGTATGAGGATGCCCTATGTGCATAATCTTAATAGGTTGTCTGTAGCGACAGTGTTTGATGTACTCATTTCTAACTGCCTTCATGAAAGCCATGCCTATCAGAAGATATTTGCACTCACTTGCAATGACAAACTTGATCAATATGATCGTCAAAAGGGCAGGCAAACATCAAGAAGGTGTTTTAGCAGAGGAACACAAACAAAATGCAAGTGATAATTACAACCAATTGCTAAAGTGTTTCTGGTTGGTCACAGTTTTTTGTGACACACTGTTTGTAGATGTCTGCCTAGATGTCTTTTTATATCTCGTGCAAACGTTGCTTCTTCTTACACTCCTAATTGCTATGCACACAGGGGAAACAGAGGCTTTGTTTGCTGTGGTGCTGCATGTGTGCAGTCAATTCCTCTCCCACTCTAACCCCTTTGATAATTGCTGAGAGTAGATGGTGTATTTACAGTTACGATTTTGCCAGCTCCAAGAGTGAGAGAGAGAGAGATACGCTTTGTACGGATATAGGAAAATAGTAAAAAAAGGCTAGAAGAAAAAAAGGAAGCTTATTGAAAATGCAAGGCCAGATATGATCGGGGGGAAAATCAATAGTTTTAAAAATGAGAGATGGAGCAGAGAGAAAGCCCTTCAAAGTCTCAGATTCGATAAAAGTTGGTGTCGGGATAATTAGCTGTTGTGAGGGAGGTGCAGAAACTGCAGACCTCCAGGCAACCCTTTGGATCCCTCCATTCAAAGGTCTCAGCTTACGGAGTCAAAGGAATCTGTTCAGGCATATTTAAATCCCCTTGAGGTGTGTTTGATGTGTAGATGGCCAGATCCGATATTCAGGTAGATGGCAAAATAATCACTCATGACTTGAGCATTTCCTTGACTGGAGCCTTTCAATTGGTTGCCAAGTTTGACACCGACCGACTTCGCAATGCTTTTAAAGGATTGACTTCACCCTTAACTGCGAGTGAGAAAAAGGTCCAGTAACGGAAATATTATTACCCTTTACATCTTTGAGGAGGCCAAATTCCAATCGGCTCCTCTACCCTTGAGATATCATGGCGGCTGGTTGTTTATGGGGCCCGCGGAGTGTTACCCGCAAAGTGACAGAGTGAGGGATCCGCAAGCATGGCAATGAACTGTGTACTTCTGCAGAGAGGGTAAAGTGGGGCAATTTCTGGAATGATGGGTGCCGGAGATGATGACCAACATGCTTCAACTCCTCTAAATTTACGGCCTCTGCGGCACCCTGTAAACAGCTGGGGAAGAAAACAGGGCCCTCTGCAATTTCTTCCCTTTCTGTCCCTCTTTTATTTTTTTATCTCGCTATGTCCTTAAGAAAACAGATTTTTATATTTCTCCAGAGAAACAGTATATTTAACTATAGTGCAGGCATTGTTTGGTTGCCAATATTGCAATTTTTACCTGTTCATCTATCAACCGGTGACAGAGCCTGAATAGAGAGTTATGCTAGTCCCAGGGTTATCAGCAATCATATTGGCAGGTTTTAGGCTGATAGTATGAGAAGTGTGGTGATGCCAGTAGCACAACCACTGAGTAGGGATGTGTTTGTGGCTAGTTGGTACTGGATTAACCTTTAAAGATGAAGGTGCATGGAGAAGGATGTAAGCAGAATGCCAGAGGTTCGGTGCAAAAGAGGTGGTGGATTTATTTACAAAAATTGTTCTATAAAAATAATAAATAATACATGTAACAATAAGTATCCCGGGATATGAGAATGACAAAAGAAAGCTTAATTAATTTGAACAAAGTAAGAATAAACGCATTCAAATGTCTCCACAGCCTCAGGACAAGCTACTAACCAACCAAGAGTCTGGGCTAAACGCCAAGCTAAATACATTCACGGAGCCCTACCCAGCTTGGACTAAATCATAGGCTACACTACCAGAAGTATAGAGTAAATGCTTCTAAACATGATCACACAATAGGTTTTTAACATTAGTTTTACACAACATCAATGTGATAATAATAGTGCTCAATACATGTTCAATATTTATACTGCAGTAGATCTTTTAACATAATATTCAATAGATAAGGCACTAGGCCTTCCCTTTAAACTTGGTGCACCCTCTTGCACTCCCGTTTGGGTAACCAGGCAGGAAGTGAGACACTATGTCTCGCTGCTCTGTAAGTGAACTTGAGAAGGGGCTAGCTACAGCTAAATATTGCGACTGGAGTATGGGCGAGTGGGTGTGTCGAAATCAAAGTAGTGGGTGTGTGAAAAGGAGTGGGTGTGTCGAAAGGAAAGTAGTGGGCGTGTGAAAAAGAGTGGGTGTGTCGAAAGCACTCTGCTATAGGTTAGACGGTTTAGATTGAGCTGTGCTTCTTTTCTTCATTTTCTTACCACGCAACTACCGTACATTGAGTCACCATACCGTGAGAGTTTGGACTTCTTAGTTTTACACAAATAATTGTACATTTTTAGTTATAAAGCTGACTATTGTTTATTTGTTATTAGAAGTACTGATGATGAGTGTACTGTTGCTTCATGCGGTGTATGCGTGTGCTTACTGTGACTGTCACCCTGATACTAGGCAGCTACTTCCCACGCCATTGCCAGACAGTAGTGCTTGTCAAGCGGGAGCGAAGGACACTGTGTCCCGGTGTTGTTGCCGTTCATCCCCTCCCCATTGAGTAGACTGTATGTGCATGTATCAAAGTGACATCTAGATGGTTATCTATATTAGTTATTTATTGTGTAGGCTGCAATCCTACTTGAAATAAAATCACGGGAGGGAAAAAAACTGCCACGTTAGCTACCGCCGGCGACATGACCGTGATACCCAGTATGACGTTTCTTACTGGTTATCACGGTCAGGTCTCAGGTCGACAAGCATGTCCATACAACAACTGTGCACTGATCGCTGGCTTGTCGACTCGTCGTGCAGCCCAATCAGCCACGCAAAACGGTCTTGAGTGGCAACAAATCTGCCCAATTAGCTTATTTGCTTTTCATACACCGACTCCTTTCGACACACCCACACGTCCATACTCCGGTCACTATATTGGGCGGCAGCTATCCATACTTATACTCAGGTCGCCATATTGGGCTGCAATATTCTGTTAGTTACAACATTACTTTTGCTATGTAAATATCTTGTGGGTTAACCAATAAAGTTACCATATGGTTTTTAACATGATCAACGTTGTCTGTCATCTTTTAGCATTATGAATCCGATATGGGCTACATGTAACTTTTAATGAGAATGCCGCAAGGCAATCAATGCACAGTTGGGCTCATAGCAATGTTTAGAACGTTTGGAATGCATGGTTTTGTTGGGGACTAGTGAAAAGGTAGGGGATAACCTTTTCACAAGAAGGTACGAATTTACATTATTTAGCAGACGCTCTTATCCAGAGCGACTTACAGTAATGAGTGCATACATAATTTTTGTATTTTTCATACTGGCCCCCCGTGGGAATCAAACCCACAACCCTGGCGTTGCAAACGCCATGCTCTACCAACTGAGCTACATCCCTGCCGGCCATTCCCTCCCCTACCCTGGGCCAATTGTGCGCCACCCCATGGGTCTCCCGGTCGCGACCAGCTACGACAGAGCCTGGATTCAAACCAGGATCTCTAGTGGCACAGCTAGCACTGCGATGCAGTGCCTTAGACCACTGCGCCAATCATAATTTGCTGGCTTTTCATTGGACTGGTGGTTAGAAATCATCATGGAATGTTTGGAATTCAACATTGTGCTTTACAGTAGATTTAATCCAATTACATTACAGTAAGTTCATCAATTGTTGTAGTGTAATCTTGTAACCCCAATATTAGGTTCACGCTCCCATACCACCATACCCAACCTGGTCTCAGAGCATTTCATATTATTCTGTACGTAAATCTGAGACACCCCATTAGTATGATATGTTACATTTGGTATGGTATGTATTAATTTGTGGATGTCCATCACCCATTTCAAATGATATGTTATGAATTCCAATTCGTATTATATGTTACGAATTTGCAAAACGTGTTATATCATACAGATTTGCTAAAACGTACAATATGTTACGAATTTGCAAAACATATGATAAGTTACGAAATTTCCAATATGTATGATATGCTAAGAATTCTAGCTAGCTGGCTAATGTTAGCTAGCTCACTAACGTTAGCTAGGCTAGGGGTTAGGGTTAAGGTTAAGGTTAGGGTTATGTTTAGGAGTTAGTTTAAAGGGTTAAGGTTAGGGTTAGGGGAAGAGTTAGCTAAAAGGGTTAAGGTTAGGTTTAGGTGAAGGGTTAGCTAAAATGATTAAGGTTAGGGTTAGGGGAAGGGTTAGCTAACATGCTAAGTAGTTGCAAAGTAGCTCAAATGCAGTGAGTAGTTAAAAAGTTGCTAAAATGATAAAGTTGTCTGATGAAATTTTAACTCACTAGACGTTCGCATTATACGCCTATCCATCCATCCACCCACCCTATTTTAGTTTTTGTCTTAAGTAACCATCGGTCTTCTCTAACCATACCAAACATAACATATCATACTAATGGTGTACGGATTTACGTAAAGAATAATACAAAATGCTCTGAGACCAGGTTGCCATACCAGGAGAGGGATACTTGGTCTAAAGAAAAATAACAAAACCACTATGCAATAAATTGTACTGAGGTATTTGTTACTGCTGGCTTTGACTGGCACACTTAATTTGTAGTTGGTTAGTAGAATTAAAGGGTAGATGTGATAAATGGCGCCGGAGAAGATGGCTGCCGTTTTACAGCCCTCTAACCAATTCTACTATTATGTGTGTTTTTTGCTGTTATTTGTAATTTATTCTGTACATTTATGTTTCTGCCACCATCTGTTATGACCAAAAAGAGCTTCTGGATATCAGGACAGTGATTACTCACCTCGTATAGGACAAATAATTTTTCTTCCACGAGTCGGACGCAAAGGATATCCTACAGACACCCGACAAGGCCCAAATCTCCGTCATTCGCATGAGAAAGAGACAGAGATATTGTGGACGTAGGTTGGGGTGCCTTGTAAGGATCCGACGGCGAGCGAGTAAACTGCCTCTTCCATCAAGCCTATTAGCCAATGTTCAATCATTTGAAAATAAGGTAGACAACCTAATATTACGGTTATCCTACCAACGGGACATTAAAAACTGTAATATCTTATGTTTCACCGAGTCGTGGCTGAACGAAGACATTAATAACATACAGCTGGCGGGATATACGCTATATCGTCAGGATAGAACGGCTGACTCCGGTAAGACAAGGGGTGGCGGTCTGTGTATATTCGTAAACAACAGCTGGTGCAAAAAATCTAATACTAAGGAAGTCTCAAGGTTTTGCTCGCCTGAGGTAGAGTATCTCATGATAAGCTGTACACCACACTATTTACCAAGAGAGTTTTCTTCTATATTTTTCGTAGCTGTCTATATACCACCACAAACCAATGCTGGCACTAAGAATGCACCCAATGAGCTGTATAAGGCCATAAGTAAACAGGAAAACGCTCATCCAGAGGCAGCGCTCCTAGTGGCCTGGGACTTTAATGCAGGGAAACTTAAATCCGTTCTACCTAATTTCTACCAGCATGTAAAATGTGCAACCAGAGGAAAGAAAACTCTAGACCACCTTTACTCCACACACAGAGATGCATACAAAGTTCTCCCTCGCCCTCCATTTGGCAAATCTGACCATAACTCTATCCTCCTGATTCCTGCTTATAAGCAAAAACTAAAGCAGGAAGCACCAGTGATTCGGTTAATAAAAAAGTGGTCAGATGACGCAGATGCTAAGCTACAGGACTGTTTTGCTAGCACAGACTGGAATATGTTCCGTGATTCTTCAGATAGCATTGAGGAGTACGCCACATCAGTCACTGGCTTCATCAATAAGTGCATCGATGACGTCGTCCCCACAGTGACCGTACGTACATACACCAACCAGAAGCCATGGATTACAGGCAACATCCGCACTGAGAAAAAGGCTAGAGCTGCCGCTTTCAAGGAGCGGGACTCTAACCCTTATAAGAAATCCCGCTATGTCCTCAGACGAACCATCAAACAGGCAAAGAGTCAATACAGGACTAAGATTGAATCATACTACACCGGCTCTGATGCTTGTCGGATGTGGCTGGGCTTGAAAACCATTACAGACTACAAAGGGAAGCACAGTCGCGAGCTGCCAGTGACACAAGCCTACCAGACGAGCTAAATCACTTCTATGCTCGCTTCGAGGCAAGCAACACTGAAGCATGCATGAGAGCACCTTCTGTTCCGGATGACTATGTGATCACGCTCTCCATAGCCAATGTGAGTAAGACTTTTAAGCAGGTCAACATTCACAAGGCCGCAGGGCCAGACGGATTACCAGGACGTGTACTCCGAGCATGTGCTGACCAACTGGCAAGTGTCTTCACTGACATTTTCAACATGTCCCTGACTGAGTCTGTAATATCAACATGTTTCAAGCAGACCACCATAGTCCCTGTGCCATAGTCCCTGTGCCTGTATTGTTGTATTTTTGACTTTATGTTTTGTTTACCCCATATGTAACTCTGTGTTGTTGTTTTTATGCACTGCTTTGCTTTATCTTGGCCAGGTCGCAGTTGCCTGGTTAAATAAAGGTGAAATAAAATAAAAAATAAAAAAGGACACTAAGATAACCTGCCTAAATGACTACCGACCTGTAGCACTCACGTCTGTAGCCATGAAGTGCTTTGAAAGGCTGGTCATGGCTCACATCAACACCATTATCCCAGAAACCCTAGACCCACTCCAATTTGCATACCGCCCCAACAGATCCACAGATGATGCAATCTCTATTGCACTCCACACTGCCCTTTCCCACCTGGACAAGAGGAACACCTATGTGAGAATGCTATTCATTGAGTACAGCTCAGCGTTCAAAACCATAGTGCCCTCAAAGCTCATCACTAAGCTAAGGATCCTGGAACTAAACACCTCCCTCTGCAACTGGATCCTGGACTTCCTGGGGGCGGCCCCAGGTGGTAAGGGTAGGTAACAACACATCTGCCACGCTGATCCTCAACACTGGGGCCCCTCAGGGATGCATGCTCAGTCCCCTCCTGTACTCCCAGTTCACCAATGACTGCATGGCCAGGCACGACTCCAACACCATCATTAAGTTTTCAGACGACACAACAGTGGTAGGCCTGATCACCAACAACGATGAGACAGCCTATAGGGAGGAGGTCAGAGACCTGGCCGTGTGGTGCCAGGATAACAACCTCTCCCTCAACGTGATCAAGACAAAGGAGATGATTGTGGACTACAGGAAAAAAAAGAGGACTGAGCACACCCCCATAATCATCGACGTGGCTGTAGTGGAACAGGTTGAGAGCTTCAAGTTCCTTGGTGTCCACATCACCATCGAATTATCATGGTCCAAACACACCAAGACAGTCGTGAAGAGGGCACGACAAAGCCTATTCCCCCTATTCTAGCAAAATGTATAAAGCATAGAATTAAAAAGGTATTGTCGGATATTATTCATTCTAATCAGACAGGTTTTTTACATGGAAGATACATTGGAGATAATATAAGGCAAGTATTGGAAACAATAGAACACTATGGAAAATCTGGGAAACCAGGCCTGCTATTCATAGCAGTCATCGAAAAGGCATTTGATAAAGTACGACTGGGGATTATATATAAATGCCTGGAGCATTCCAAATTTGGAGAATCTCTTATAAAATGGGTCAAAATCATGTATAGTAACCCTAGGTGTACAATAGTAAATAATGGCTATTTCTCTGAAATGTTTAAACTGTCAAGAGGAGTGAAACAAGGTTATTCACTATCGGCATATCTATTTATTGTGGCCATCGAGATGTTAGCTATTAAAATCAGATCCAACAATAATATCAGGGGATTAGAAATCCAGGGCTTAAAAACAAAGGTGTCATTGTACGCTGATGATTCATGTTTTCTTTTAAATCCACAACTAGAATCCCTCCACAGCCTCATAGAGGATCTAGATACATTTTCTAACCTCTCTGGATTACAACCAAATTATGACAAATGTACTATATTACGTATTGGATCACTAAAAAATAAAAAATTTACATTACCATGTAATTTACCAATAAAATGGTCTGATGGTGATGTGGATATACTCGGAATACATATCCCAAAGGAAATAAATGATCTCACTTCAATACATTTTAATAGAAAGTTAGCAAAAATAGAAAAGATCTTGCTACGATGGAAAGGTAAATACCTGTCAATTTGTGGAAAAATCACCCTGATTAACTCTTTAGTATTATCCCAGTTTACCTATTTGCTTATGGTCTTGCCTACGCCTAGCGAACGGTTTTTTAAATTATATGAGAAAAAAATGTTCAATTTTATTTGGAATGGCAAGCCAGACAAAATTAAATGGGCCTATTTATATAATGAATATGAATTCGGAGGACAGAAATGATTAAATATTAAAGCATTAGACCTATCACTAAAAGCTTCAGTCATACAAAAGTTATACTTAAATCCGAACTGGTTCTCTAGCAAATTAGTAAGATTGTCTCACCCAATGTTCAAGAATGGCCTTTTTCCCTTTATTCAGATTACAACCTCTCACTTTAAGTTATTGGAAAAGGAAATCATCTCCCAAATATCACTATTTCTAAAACAAGCCATAGAAAGTTGGTTGCAATTTCAATTTAATCCTCCAGAAACGACAGAACAAATAATGCAACAAATATTGTGGTTAAACTCAAATATAGTAAATGACAAAAAAAAAATTTTTTTTTTAAGAATGTTTAAAAAAGGTATAATCTTCATAAATTATATCATCGGTAGGACTGGTGGAGTTATGTCGCACATGCAGCTAACAAAAACATATGGAAATGTCTGCTCTACCCAAAATTACAACCAAATAATTGCAGTCTTACCGCAAAAATGGAAGAGGAAAGTGGAAGGGGGAGAAAGTAAGGAACTTGTCTGTCGGCCTTGCATTAATGAACATAATTGGTTAAGGATAACTGTGATAAATAAAAAAGTATACCAGTTTCATTTAAGGACCAAAGGATTGACAGCCATCCCATATAGATTGCAAAATAGTTGGGAAGAGATTTTTGACGTACCGATCCCATGGCATAGTGTTTATGAACTGATACGCAAAACGACACCGGATTCAAAACTTAGAATCTTTCAATTTAAATTATTATATACAATTATTGCTATCAATAGAATGTTATTGATATGGGGGATACAATCTTCCCAGCTCTGCAGATTTTGCTGCGAAGAGACAGAATCATTCGATCATTTGTTTTGGTCATGTCCATTTGTAGCTTGTTTTTGGACACAGGTCCAGGAATGGCTAAAGGATTGCAATATTTACCTGGAGCTAACTTTGCAGATAGCATTACTGGGTGATCTGAAAAGTCGGGGTCAATCGATCAATAATATAATAATACTTTTAGCAAAAATGTTTATTTTCAATTCACAATCTGTAGAAACAATGAGAATAGAAAGGTTCAGAACTTTTGTAAAACATCACAGTACAGTTGAAAAATATATGGCAAATAGAAATCCTATATTGATGGTGTTAAGAGATAGATGGGAGGTGTTGAATGGAGTTGAAGGATGGGACTAATAACAACTAACAACAACTAATAACAACAAGATAACTAATAATGTAAGCATACTGTATCCATAATATGTATACAGTGAGGGAAAAACGTATTTGATCCCCTGTGATTTTGTATGTTTGCCCACTGACAAAGAAATGATCAGTCTATAATTTAATGGTAGGTTTATTTGAACAGTAAGAGACAGAAAAACAACAACAACAAAATCCAGAAAAAAACGCATGTCAAAAATGTTATAAATTGATTTGCATTTTAATGAGGGAAATAAGTATTTGACCCCTCTGCAAAACATGACTTAGTACTTGGTGGCAAAACCCTTGTTGGCAATCACAGAGGTCAGACGTTTCTTGTAGTTGGCCACCAGGTTGGCACACATCTCAGGAGGGATTTTGTCCCACCCTCTTTGCAGATCTTCTCCAAGTCATTAAGGTTTCGAGGCTGAAGTTTGGCAACTCGAATCTTCAGCTCCCTCCACAGGTTTTCTATGGGATTAAGGTCTGGAGACTGGCTAGGCCACTCCAGGACCTTAATGTGCTTCTTCTTGAGCCATTCCTTTGTTGCCTTGGCCGTGTGTTTTGGGTCATTGTCATACTGGAATACCCATCCACAACCCATTTTCAATGCCCTGGCTGAGGGAAGGAGGTTCTCACCCAAGATTTGACGGTACATGGCCCCGTCCATCGTCCCTTTGATGCAGTGAAGTTGTCCTGTCCCCTTAGCAGAAAAACACCCCCAAAGCATAATGTTTCCACCTCCATGTTTGACGGTGGGGATGGTGTTCTTGGGGTCATAGGCAGCATTCCTCCTCCTCCAAACACGGCGAGTTGAGTTGATGCCAAATACCTCGATTTTGGTCTCATCTGACCACAACACGTTCACCCAGTTCTCCTCTGAATCATTCAGATGTTCATTGGCAAACTTCAGACGGGCCTGTATATGACCATGCGGGCGCTGCAGGATTTCAGTCCTTCACGGCGTAGTTTGTTACACATTGTTTTTTTGGTGACTATGGTCCCAGCTGCCTTGAGATCATTGACAAGATCCTCCCGTGTAGTTCTGGGCTGATTCCTCACCGTTCTCCTGATAATTTCAACTACACAAGGTGAGCTCTTGCATGGAGCCCCAGGCCGAGGGAGATTGACAGTTATTTTGTGTTTCTTCCATTTGCGAATAATCGCACCAACCTTCTCACCAAGCTACTTGGCGATGGTCTTGTAGGCCATTCCAGCCTTGTGTAGGTCTACAATCTTATCCCTGACATCCTTAGAGAGCTCTTTGGTCTTGGCCATGGTGGAGAGTTTGGAATCTGATTGATTGATTGCTTCTGTGGACAGGTGTCTTTTATACTCTCCCTTTAAGAGTGTGCTCCTAATCTCAGCTCGTTACCTGCCTAAAAGACACCTGGGAGCCAGAAATCTTTCTGATTGAGAGGGGTTCAAATACTTATCTCCCTCATTAAAATGCTAATCAATTTATAACATTTTTGACATGCGTTTTTTCTGGATTTTTTGTTGTTGTTGTTATTCTGTCTCTCACTGTTCAAATAAACCTACCATTAAAATTATAGACTGATAATTTCTTTGTCAGTGGGCAAACGTACAAAATCAGCAGGGGATCAAATAATTTTTTCCCTCACTGTATAGGTTGTAGGTTGGGAGATTTTGTGAAAGAACACAGTTAGAAAGATATGACATATTGAAGCAAACCGGATGGACATCATGAAAATGATCGGAGCGGTTGAGAGTAGAAGAAGTTCAGGAGAAAAAACAAACAAAATATAATTATTGTAAAATTGACTGTGTCCATAAAACGTAGATAGTAAGTATACGCTGGAAATAGAGGCCTAAGCATTGTTGTTCACTAGTTTACTCCAAGTAGGGTGCTTTATACATTCCATCTTTTTAAGTGGGAGAACTTGCACAATTGGTGGCTGACTAAATACTTTTTTTCCCCACTGTATATATATATATATATATATATATATGTATATGCATGTGTATGTGTATGTAGCTGAAAAAATTAAATAAAACTATTCCCCCTCAGGAGACTGAAAACATTTGGCATGGGTCCTCAGATCCTCAAAAAGTTCTACAGCTGCACCATCGAGAGCATCTTGACTGGTTGCATCACCGCCTGGTATGGCAACTGCTCGGCCTCCGACCGCAAGGCACTACAGAGGGTAGTGCGTACGGCCCAGTACATCACTGGGGCCAAGCTTCCTACCATTCAGGACCTCTATACCAGGCGGTGTCAGAGGAAGGCCCTAAAAATTGTAAAAGATCCAGCCACCCTAGTCATAGACTGTTCTCTCTGCTACCGCAGGGCAAGCGGTACCGGAGCGCCAAGTCTAGGTCCAAAAGGCTTCTCAACAGCTTCTACCCCCAAGCCATAAGACTCCTGAACAGCTAATCATGGCTACCCGGACGATCTGCACTGCCCCCCCCCCCCACCCCCACCCTGTCCCCCTTTTTTACTCTGCTGCTACTCTGTTTATTATTTATGCATAGTCACTTTAACTCTACCCACATGTACATATTACCGCAATTACTTCGACTAGCCGGTGCCCCCGCACATTGACTCTGCACCGGTACCCAGCTGTATATAGCCTCCCTACTGTTACTTTATTTTATTGCTGCTCTTTAGTTATTTGCTTAAATTTTTTTGCTTAACACTTTTTTTATTTGTTTTACTTTGCATTGTTGGTTAAGGGCTTGTAAGTAAGAATTTCACTGTAATGTCTACACCTGTTGTATTCGGCGCATGTGGCAAATAAAATTTGATTTGATTTGATTTGAGTATAACCTAGGCCTATGTTAGGCAGCTCAAATCACTGTAGGTGAATACTTGAAATCCCTTACACAAAGTAGCATGCGATACTTTCTGAAAACTCTAAAGTACTGTAGAACCATGTGTAATTTGTCCGGATTCAGACTCAACATGCCCGTAGGGACCCAGAAGGGTATAACCCCGGAGTTCATAGCCGTCTAGACAAAGCAGGAGAGCGTGGCTGCACATCTTGATCTCTGACCTTGTGGGAAATCTTTAGTCTGTATGTTGTGCCGTCAACCTTACAGACCCAACATCGATGTAGCTGTAGGGGTTTAGGGTTGTTAGTTGGATCATCTCGGGGCCAGGAGACTGTACCAGGCAACAAGGCTACAAAGGTCCTAAAAACAGACAGTCACAACAGGGAGTAAGTACTGGAGGCTTGTTCAATCTGTTATGTGAAGAAACCCAGTTGTTTTTTTGCATTGTCTGCTGAAACAGTGTGTGTGTATGTGTGCATGTGCGCACATTTGTGCAAGTGTGCATGTGTGTCTGTGTACACGTGGGCACTATGTGTCTGTGTGTGTATGTGTGTGTGTGTGTACATGTGCATGCTCTGTGTGTGCCGTATACACACAGCTTACAGGCATTATCCACTGCACTATGGACCAGCAGCTGGTCTCTCTCTGCCCACACAAGTTTAGTGAAAGTACTCTCTCCTATATACTGTGTCCGTGAAATTTATATAGGTTCAGAACTTTTGTGAAACAGCACAGTTAAAAAATATATGGCAAATAGAAATCAAAACTGTATGGTCTTCAGAGATACATGGGAGGGATTGAGTGTAGCTGAAGGATGGGACTAAAAACAAACAAAATATAACTATTGTAAAATATAATGTGTCTGTAAAATGTATATAGCATGTATAAGCTGGAAGTAGAAGCCTAAGTGTTGTCCATTAGTTTACTCCAATTAGGGGAGGGGTAGTATGGTTTGGGGAAAATTATAATAATAAATAGAAAAGTACCCTCTCCCCGAGGGAGCTGATCCAAGGAGAGAGGATGAGGGGGCAGACGGGGTAGATGGGACTGGCTGCAAGGTACCTTTCAGTCCACTGCACACCAAGTGCCCAATGAGCAATGCCGACCTTTCATGAAATGCACAATAAAATCTTTAAATGCCATTTCAATGCTACTGAACGCAGCATAAATGGCCTGGAATAGCCTTTTGCATGCAGCCCGGTGTCCTCCAACACTTTAGAACATTAGGAGAGAGATGGAGAAAATGTCTAAATGGTCCAGACTGCAATACAACTCCATAAACAAATCATGCCCATAAGGTGTTCACTGCTACATTTAATGTGACATTTTGAAAACAATACTCCTTATATATTTTCTTATCTCAACAGTGGATAGTGTTTATTTAGAGTATCGGATTGATACTGTCTTTGCTAATTATTAAAATGGAAATTGTGACTAGTTTCTTAAACTAAAGCCAAGTGTGAGTGTGTTATTGGACTGAGCCAACTCTTACTCAAATCCGCCTGCCTACGATCGACAATTAATATTATATTATTTTAATAAAACACAAAGCCATCTTACTCTTTTGAAAGAGACCCCCATATTTTACTAGTTTAGTATTTCATTAAATTAAGATGTATAATATGTTTTATTGTCACATACACCAGATAGGTCCAGTGAAATGTGTTGTTTTACAGGGTCAGCCATAGTAGTACGGTGCCCCTGGAGCAAATTAGGGTTAAGTGCCTTGCTCAAGGGCACATCGACAGAATTCTCACCTTGTCAGCTTGGGTATTTAAACCAGCGACCTTTTGGTTACTGGCCCAACGCCCTAACCGCTAGGCTAGCTGCCGCCCTAAATCTGTCTGATAACGCAGGCTTTCATAAAGACTGTACTGTATAAAAAAAGGTTGCTTATTCCACACTTTCAAAATACCTTGACTTAATATACCTTGACTTTGGTTACAGGCACTTGTCATCTCCCATCTGGATTACTGCAACTCACTGTTGGCTGGGCTCCCTGCCTGTGCCATTAAACCCCTACAACTCATCCAGAATGCCGCAGCCCGTCTGGTGTTCAACCTTCCCAAGTTCTCTCACGTCACCCCGCTCCTCCGCACACTCCACTGGCTTCCAGTTGAAGCTCGCATCTGCTACAAGACCATGGTGCTTGCCTACGGAGCTGTGAGGGGAACGGCACCTCCGTACCTTCAGGCTCTGGTCAGTCCTTACACCCAAACGAGGGCACTGCGTTCATCCACCTCTGGCCTGCTGGCTCCCCTACCTCTGCGGAAGCATAGTTCCCGCTCAGCCCAGTCAAAACTGTTCGCTGCTCTGGCACCCCAATGGTGGAACAAGCTCCCTCACGACACCAGGACAGCGGAGTCACTCACCACCTTCCGGAGACATTTGAAACCCCACCTCTTTAAGAAATACATGGGATAGGATAAAGTAATCCTTCTACCCCCCTTTACTCCAACCTTGTAAAGTGGTTATCCCACTGGCTATAAGGTGAATGCACCTATTTGTAAGTCGCTCTGGATAAGAGCGTCTGCTAAATGACGTAAATGTAAATGTAAAATGTTAAAGGTTTGGTTTACAATTGGAACACTCAAATCACAATAGGGTTTGTATACGTTTCCAAACCCTCTGCTACCCTTTCTGTTAACATAACCAAGTTTTCCTACTTTAAAAATTAGTTTTTTTTCCTGCTGTTAGCAAGGTCATTTACAAGAACACCATCATCTATTAATAATCTGCACAAAGTTTCAAATCTTGACAAGCACTGAGGCAGCCTTTTATTGTGGCACATGGTTTGTGAATTTGTGTTGAAAGGTAGCATGGGGAACAGAATCACAGCCTTTTCCCCAACATGTTTGAATTATGGATTTTAAAAGGGTAAGCGAAGTGGACCAGTGCTTTGAGTATGCCCATGCTTCAAGCTACCATAGTGGCATAACAACACATGATACAGTATGCAGCCATGCATACTGCTTTCTGAAGCCTTGTACATCGGGCCTGTGGAAACCTCAGGGGGCAAACAGTGCTTTCCCCTCTCCAATCACACAATATCTGTCTACTTTGACAAAGATTTTGATGAGTTAACTGTCTTTCTACTGAGAAGATGGCTATTCAATATTTTACCAGTAGTGGCCATGCTGCAATAATCATTTCATATAGACATCAAAAGTGTTATTGTAGTAAAATTGTAGCTAACTGACAACTAAGACTTTTGTGGTTTCTGAGGGTAGATGGAAAAAAACGCCAAAATGATTCAGTGTTGTAAACTTCCCTGGATAAAACATGGACCTAAGCTAATGTATCCTCATTTTAGTATTTCTTAACCATATATTTAATATATGGATTATATTATATGCACACACACACACACACACACACACACTTTATTAACATTTATACTTGGGGCGGCTGATATAAAGTGCATTAATTATTTAAAGTAGTTGCAGGGAAAATGCTGGATTGCTCCTTGACACAAGAGCACAATGGAATACTATTTATGTACACAGTTTAAGTATTTACACCAACAGTTGAGCATTACAGTTGAACTGATTTGCTCTGGTAAATAATGTACTAGAGGAAATGTATGATTAATAAGGAGTTTAACATTTGGTTACATCAACAGTCTCTTAATGTGTTTGTCCGCGTTTACCCTTTATGCTTCCCAACCTTTACCCAACGCATTGAACTGAGGAAACACATGGGTTATTGTGACCCCATGCATTACAAAGAAGATGTTCCTCCATTTTCTTCTCATCACAATAAACAGCTGAACTCTCTTCTGAATCTGATCTGGTAAGAGTTTGTTTGATATGCAGACTGAAAAGTCTGCTTGATATGAATCCACACAAAAACATTTTGGCCTAGTCTCATTTGTGTTCCCTTGCAGGCTAGCACAAGCATGCTGGTTCTATAAACACGTCTCAGGAAAGATGACCTGGTGGCATCTTCACCTGCAGAGGGAAGGATAGAAAGAAAGAGGGAACAAGAGAGAGAAAACAGAGGGAAAAGTCTTCTCCATCCCTGACGGTATCAAACCAACATTGTGACTCATGTCATCCAGGGTGAAAACACCCAGAGGTATCTGTGTGAATCACTGATTCGTTCCTCACCATTGACTATTCCTGTTTGATGGTTATTTATCATGCCTCTCTCTACGCCTGACGCCCTCTGCCTCATCGACACCCAAACAAATCAATGCACCATCCCTTTTTAAGGGAGCCAATCAGATCACTCCGATGTCTAACTGTCCATCACGGAGAGACAATTTATTGTAAGTTTCAGACATTACCCTAATTGAAACATATCTCTTAATTAAACACAGTGACCAGTGGCTCTTTTATTAATTTGATTTAACCCTTTTATATTCCAGATAAGTTAGCTGAGAACACATTCTCCTATACAGTACAGCAACAGCCAGCTGACTTTCCATGGCTCCCAAAATAATGTAATCCTCCTCGGGATGCAATGGGTTAATAATGACTGTCTGCCACTGGCGCAGCCGAAGTGGAGGAATTATATGAGCCACGAGAAAAACCCAATTGTAAAGCTCCCACCACTTATTCCCGCATCGGAAAGATAGTTTATCACAGTCTAAATCAGCCCGATCTCTCTAGGCTCTCTGAGCTAGCTTCCTCCTCAGCTCCCCTTACATCCTCATGAGCCAGCACGCAGAGCAGACTTGGCCTTTCCCATCTGCTGGTGCTGAAATGTGTGTCTGTCTGCTTTGACCAGGCTTATACCCACTTCATTATTACAACAAATGTTACATTCTCTAGAGGCGCTATTCGATTCAATACCTTAACTACCTCTATTCAATTCCTCTCCTACGGTGTCGTGCATCTTGATATGTGAAGAACATTAGCTGACTGACGTGCACAGTAACATTTAAATGGCAAGTCCATTTATTTGTGAAATGCCACTCATTTAGTCCCACAGGGTTGTCACTAATGGAGGAAGTACAATCAGTTCTCAGGTTAAGCTGACATTAAAATTTGTCATGGTGGTGATAATAACATAAGTAGCCACTGGCCCCCTGTCTGTGAGGATGATTTAAGCATTAATAGTCCAGCAAGCCACCAATTTTACAGCTGAACAAATACTTTTCAACATTTTCAAATCACTCCATGTTTCCCATCATGAATTATGTACAGCCATTGTCTAATTATTTAAGGTTTTGGCAGTGTTTCTAAAAACACACACACTTCAGTGGAGGAGCCAATTCTAACATGAAAACAGGGCCTGCACTATATATTCTGTTGTGCAAATTGCCAAATTAACTGCCCACTCAATAAACAGTGGGCTATAATTCTCTCAGTGACTCAGAACCCAAAAAGGAGGAGAGTTCTGATCAAAGACTGACCTGTAGTTCAAGTACAGACTTTTGTTGAAACTGGCATGAGGACACTTTGCTAAATTAATGTGGTAGACAACAATGCTCAACAGTACCGCGGCTTGGTTGAAGACTACACTCTTAAAAAAAAGGGTTCCAAAGGGGTTCTTCGGCTGTCCCCATAGGAGAACCCTTTTTGGTTCCAGGTAGAACCCTTTGAGAAAAGGGTTCTACCTGAAACCCAAAAGGGTTCTTCAAAGGGTTGGGGACAGCCGAAGAACCCTTTTAGATTCTAGATAGCACCTTTTTTTTCTAAGATAAATGTTAAAATAAAAGACAGAGCAGTCAAACATACACTGAGTGTACAAACATTATGAACACCTGCTCTTTCCACGACATAGACTGACCAGGTGAATCCAGGTGAAAGCTATGATCCCTTATTGATGTCACTTGTTAAATCCACTTCAATCAGTGTAGATGAAGGGGAGGAGACAGGTTAATGAACGATTTTTAAGCCTTGAGACAATTGAGACATGGATTGTGTATGTTTGCCATTCAGAGGGTAAATGGGCAAGACAAATGATTTAAATGCCTTTGAACGGGGTATGGTAGTAGGTGCAAGGCGCACTGGTTTGTGTCAAGAACTGCAATGTGGCTGGGTTTTTCATGCTCAACATTTTCCTGTGTGTATCAAGAATGGTCCACCATCCAAAGGACATCCTGCCAACTTGACACAACTGTGGCTTTGGGAAGCATTGGAGACAACATGGGCCAGCATCCCTGTGGAACGCTTTCGACACCTTGTAGAGTCCATGCCCCGATGAATTGAGGCTGTTCAACACAATATCAGTAATATTAGGAAACATGTTCTTAATGTTTTGTAAAAAAATATTTGAATAACAAATGTTATTATTACATGGTCCGTGGTGACTTTTTTGAGATGACAGATCCTTTGATATATTATTACAGAGCGTGTACAGAACTGCAGTGTGTGAAAAGACTGCTTTTTACTCTTCAGTTCTCCCCGGCTTTTGTAGTTTCTGACAGGAGAGTGACAGGTTGAGAATAGAGTGGGCACAGTTTTAAAAATAACACCAGTGACCAAAAAGTATGTGAAAGTAATGGGAAGAATTTGACAACGATTGTTGGAGTTTAACTGCAATTCTCTTAGAAAAAAAGTTGCTATCTAGAACCTAAAACAGTTTTCGGCTTTTCGTCCCAATAGGAGAACCCTTCGAATAACCCTTTTTGGTTTCAGGTTGAACCCTTTTGGGAACCCAAAAGAGGTCTACCTGGAACCAAAAAAGGTTCTACCTTGAACCAAAAAGGGGACAACAGAAGAACCCTTTTGGAACCCTTTTTTCTAGGAGTATAGTGTTGAAGTTAACCTAACTTGATCTTGGTGAAAAATATTTAGGCCTACAACTTGTGTAAGCCTAGACCTACAACTATACAGCTTTTTAAACTTGTATCAGAACTTCCTACAGGCTATTGGTGAGAATGAGAATTCCTGTGACGGAATGAGTATGGCTTAATTAAGATAAAGTACAAAAGATGAATGATAACCCCTTGCCTAAGAAAAGCTCCAAATATGGAAAAATTTCATCCGAAATGGGAGCTCAAATCTCCCTGAATTGTGGGATATTGTGAACACATAAACCCAGATCGGATTTCATGCAAATTTACTCATTTCTCAGGGACGTTCGACGGGAAGGGGGATATGAGAGAGAGAGAGAGAGAGAGAGAGAGAGAGAGAGAGAGAGAGAGAGAGAGAGAGAGAGAGAGAGAGAGAGAGAGAGGGGACACCAGTAACCCTCCTTGTGCCAAAATCCTATCAACGGCCTGGCCTCCCCGTTGTGTTCTCGTAAACACAGAGTGAGGGAGCGAGCGGCCGGAGCCCTGCCTTGTCAGCTGTCTAATCTCTTGGTGCGCCCAAGCGTGATATCCCCTTCTCAGGGATCTCTGACATACTGTCAGCCCTCTCTCCTCTCCACCACCAGCCGCTCACTATACAGCAGAACAGCACAGCAGTAGCTGCTTGGCAACGACTAAGAAATCTGCAAAATGAAATCCACCACCTCAAGCCGACATTCAACCCCAGAAAAGATTATACCTGCCCTCTCCATCGCCTCCACTGAGAACCCTCCTGAGGACCTGGGTTTATTCCCGTGACTACCAGGATTTGGCTGCCCATTCTTGTCCCTTGTGCGCCACAATGCTGGGGGTCCTCTACCAGCCAATGACGCACGGTTCCAAATCATTCCACACCCCATGATGCCTAGCTGCAAAGCCCAGACTGGGGATGAGGGCTCTTTGGCAGGAAGGCAAGCAGCCAGGCAGTGTATTAACCCACCTCTCATTCCTCTCTCTCTCTCCTCTCTCTCTCGCTCTCTCTTTCCGCTCTCTCTCTCTCTCTCTGCCTCTGCCTCTGCCTCTGCCTCTGCCTCTGCCTCTGCCTCTGCCTCTGCCTCTGCCTCTGCCTCTGCCTCTGCCTCTGCCTCTGCCTCTGCCTCTGCCTCTGCCTCTGCCTCTGCCTCTGCCTCTGCCTCTGCCTCTGTCTCTGCCTCTGCCTCTGCCTCTGCCACTGCCTCTGCAGCGCTCCACTGATCAACAGCCCTCCCTGTCATCCCCAGAGAGGCCCAGCAGCCACAGAAGCCTTTCCTCTTTCATGCACTGTTAGCCTGGCTGGGGCTCCAACACTGACTCCAGCCTGTGTGACCATGTGCGACACCGTTAACCCCACTCGCCCCACAGAGACCAACCCAGCCTCTAGAGCTCTTCAGTGGGGGAATTGATAGAGAAAATGTGCCCTGAAGTTCCAAGCATTTGATGTACAGTGTTGTTGTATTGTACAGCCAGCTTATCCTTTTCAATGCAGATTCCACAGTAGATTTTTAAATTGGAGCCAGGGTAAAAAAAACATCAACAACAATAACCTTGTCATGTACTTTTTGTGGAGCACTGTTTTACATGTAAAATCCCCCCAAAATGATTAAGCTTTAAAGAGCAAAACAAGGAATGCCGGATTTACAATGGTATTGTATGGCCCACTGACAGCAGGCCTTGTAGCATATTGAGTCATGCTTGATCACCTTTCAAATTGCAATATTGTACCAAGACAATGACGGCTGTGTGGTACAAATCTGTTCCTTCATGCTTCACAAACTTTCAAAGTGGATTGTTTCAAATCAAAAAAATGTATGCCTCGAAAAGCCATATTTTAGGGATTATTTTGAATAAAATGGGTTTTCAGAGAGAAGGCATTTGTTATTCTAATATGGTACAAACCTCATTTTGACCAAGGTTTTAATATATCCCTGTGTTTTCGCTGGAGTGGGTCATATTTACATGATAAAGACATAATTCATCATGAAAATCTACTTATACCTAGACAGACACCTTTACAAGGTCTTTATTAGTTTGAATCTAATACACCGGCAGTGCGTTTATGCCGAGGCGAGTTCGGCAGATTAACTATGCGAGGCCCAGATACTGCAATTATCTCATTACATCAAATGCTTCATATTTAATAATGTGACATTACTGCACCTATTTCCCAGAAGCACTTCAGTCAACGCCGCTTCCTGTTTTTTTTTGTTGGTCAGTTTTTTTTTGTTGGTCAGAACCAGAGCGTGAGGGAGGGAGGGAGGGAGGGAGAGACAGATATAAAGTGGGAGAGAGAGAGAGAGAGAGAGAGAGAGAGAGAGAGAGAGAGAGAGAGAGAGAGAGAGAGAGAGAGAGAGAGAGAGAGAGAGAGAGAGAGAGAGAGAGAGAGTGAGAGATGAGAGATGAGAGAGTAGCGAGCCCTCAACACTCCTGATCCCCTCATTTATAACAAATCCCACATGGAAGAAATGACAGGGAACTAAAAGGACAGCCACCAGCAACACCGAGTGGATCCGGCCCAGGTGACCCTCTCAGGGTAGAGGAGAGCTATAGTATCGCACCTTTAATTATTTCATACTGGAACTATAAGGCCCTTTAAACCCCACAGGAAGATTGAACACCATAGAATGGAAAAAATGTATGACCTTGGTTATAGGACAGTAGGACCACAGGACAGTAAAACGAACCTACAAGAACGACCTTGGTTATGCCATAGAATGGTCAAAGTAACTTATGTATGACCTTGGTAATTGTCAATCATTCAAAAATCATTCAGTACTGATATCATTATTTATAGATGTATTACTAATTACGGGCCATCACGACATTACCATGAGCAGCATATGCGGATTGATCAGATAAAAAGTACTATGAACCATGCTCTCCTCATATTTATTCACATGTTTTATGCTAGTCCACTTTCAATCAGGCAGACAAGCATCGCTGTGTCAAAATGAGTGCCAAGAGCCAGAGAGAACATTAAGAGACCGACCCCTAGAAGTGGCGGCGGTGACGATGAGAAAAATCAATATTCAAAATGCAAAATGAATTTGACTGGACCGAGAGCTTCTCATCAAATGGGAAAATAAATGGGATATGAAAGATGACCTGACATAAAAACCGATATCCCACAATGCAATCTGTCAGACAGAGATGGGGGAATAATGACGACGGCTAGACGGCTAATGAAAGTTGAGCCTTGGTTCAGCAGGGGTTTAAATCAACTTGGAGGAGAGGCGCTCTGAGATGGCAAGATGGCCGCTGTGCTACTCAGCACTTCCTGCTTCCCTCCATCCCGCCCACTGATTGGTTTGTGCTACTTAGGCAACATTCACAGTGTGGGAAACCATTGATCCAATCAGAGTCTATGTCAAACATGAGAGGCCAGTGAAAACACAGGTAATGAGACAAACCAGAAATCTATTGTTATGTATTCAATTGTATACATGTATATCCAATTGTGTGATATTTCTATGTAGGCTAAATACAGGAGCTTTACTGCTATGCATTTCTTCTTCGTTTTTATGTGGAAAGTATGAATTAGCTTGTTACTTTGATCTCTGACTTGCCATCATAAAATATGTAAGAGAAAATGGGTTCAAAATGCCTACCAACGTCAGTAGTCGAACAGAATCTATAGAAATGATGTCCATGTCAATAGGGTTAGCATATCTTAAACCTTGATGGGCTGGAGAAAAGCCTGTACACAAGCCACACTTGAGTGAGTGCAAAAGGCCAGTACTGTCAGTACTGTAACTTAACTTTTACTACAAATAGTCTTGGGAAGCAGAACAATGTAAAAACACATGTACCCACCCCAAGCTTTAATTCAGGCAATATAGTGATTATTGTGCAGAACGCAGAGAAACACTCCCAATGCATTATAACCTAGTATAGTCACAGTCAAAGAGTGGTGTGTGTAGGCAGGGAAACAGGGAGCTTCGGGCCTCCATCTGTAACCAGCTATGTATTTCATTTCAAAGCAGTGTATGTAAAGTTAATGGCCTCTTAAATAAACTGTCAATCTGGCAGCAGCCCCTGTGTGTTTGGCCCGCCGTGCACACACATATATTTTGTTGTTTTCCCACCATGAAAGATATTACCCCGAACCAACGACAGGCTCTCTCTCTCTCTCTCTCTCTCTCTCTCTCTCTCTCTCTCTCTCTCTCTCTCTCTCCCCCCTCTCTCTCTCCCCCTCTCTCTCCCCCCCTCTCCCTCCCGTCGCCTCCTCCGTCAAACAGAGGATTTTAAAATGTATCCATTTCATCCTGACGATTTTCATTTCAATCTACTTCATACGCCATCTCAGAGTGAAGGAGGGGAAGGTCATTTGCACCAGGAAATGCTCATGGGCTGCGATGAGGCTGCGTGATGAAAAATCCAAGGTGCAAGGTGACTAACGTTAGAGGGGACTTTATAAGTTACCATTCCATTCAGATCTACTTTGCTGTTAGGCTGTCAAGCTGAATCATGGCGGGATGTTTTCCTGGGCCAAAAGTGAAATTAGCTATATTGAATATTCGCGATTGAATATCAAACAGCTTTCATAGTAATTGTTCTCCTCTCTTACCGACTACAACCCAAAATAACGATAAATGTACAAAACGGGGCAAACAAGGAATTCATTTTCACCTATCCATTACTGATATGAACAATATATCTAGGTTACGGCAGGTACCCAAAACTAGACATCCAAACAGCGTGCTGCATATCACAATTGCCTTCTAAAACTGAACGAGTTTTGTTCTGAATTTGAAATAGCTAAAAGGTTTCACCACTCCCATTACTCCAACAATACCCTTGTATTCCATTTACCACATCAATGCCTTGAATATTATTGGATCCTGGGGGTCGATCGTACAGGGGCACTGCGTATCACTCTCATCAGGGTAGGCATCGAAAACACCCAGGCCCTCCACTCCGCCACTCCACCGGTGGTGTATCTAAAAGCACTCCCATTGCTAAATATTCACTGCGCCCTTCTCTTTCAGTCAGTGTAGTATTTTTGAAGTGTTTAAATTCCGTATATATTTTTTTCATAATCATCATCTTAAAAGCAACTGTAAAACAATGATAAACACCCCAAAGGAGAAGCCGTGCTATTGTGAAAATGGAAAATGTGAAGTGCTACACATCTATAAAACTGAACTTGAAACAGTGGTAGCATTTAACATGTTATAGGTAGGCCAATAGCATGGACTGTGTGTCCTATGTTGTTCACACAGATTATCATCCTTTTGTCTGCATTAAGACAAATAATCAATCAACAACTTTCTCTTCATTAAGACTAGCGATCAATTAACAAATAAACAAAACCAATCTGGTCTTGTCAATGGCAACAGATGAACATTGATTAGAACCAATGACTACAAGCAGCATGTTAACAAATGAACAATAGCATAAAATGAATGCAATTTACTGTGCTGAAAGACAGCTAAGAAACTATTAAGAGGACAGTATATGAAGGCATTAGAAGCCCAACATATGAATTTGTTATTTAACCTCAACATAACTGTCATCTGAAGACTGACAGATTCAGACATGAGGATAAGCTAAACTTATGAGTGCCTTTGAAAGCTATCGGTTACCCAAATGTGTCAATAATCTGTCATTCAAGTATATACCTAGGCAGTGGGAGGAAAGAGACTATTCAGTGACCAGCAATGAACACACATATTTATTTGTATCTATCCTTTTTCATGGTTATCAAATTAAATTATTGACAAGGAGGAAACACCACAGTAGCCACACACACACACACACACACACACACACACACACACACAATACATTAATAAACAGCTTTGCTTCATCCACTGTCCCTGTCCCATTACTGGACTCAAACCAGTGATCCTCTGATCGCAAACACACGTGACCACCCTCCTTGACAATGTACCAACCAATTGTGCTATAGAAAAGGATCCAATTCGATAGCACCATTGGCAACGTTTCAAGCTAGCTGTGGAATGAGTTTACAGCATGTTCTTACCTCTGTTACACTCCCCCCCCTTAAACTCACTCCACAGTGACCCCAGCCGTTGAGCTGAGCCCAACTGCGGATCCGTGTCATATACTTTCCTGCAACCGCCTCACCCAACGTGGAAAGGATTCTATTATTTCTTTATACATTTTATCAAGAACCTTAAGCTGAAACTAGTCTAGCTGCAACCGAATGGCTGTGGTAGCCAGCTAGCTAGCTACTTGCTATTAGCCACAGTTAGCGTCTTCACCATTATTCGTGGCCTGCACTACCCACCAGCCAGCTCTAGCTCTAGCCTGGACAATTTGTCGGCCAGTCTGCACAGCGTGCTATCGACCCAGAGCATATCGGATTTTCTGCCGGAATCACTGGACCCTAGCGCCGGATCATCGCAACTAGCTAGCGGCAACCGAATGGCTGTTGTCGTTGGCTAATTACTATTGCCCCTTAGCAAGCACCAGTTAGCCTTGAGCTAGCCTTGAGCCAGGCCCATCTCCCGGCTATCTACCTCTCTGTCAACCGGACGGGACCTCCTAGTGTTGACACGGAGCCCCGCCGATCCAACACGACTGGTCTGCCGACGAAATCGTCTGATGTGGTT
This sequence comes from Coregonus clupeaformis, assembly GCF_020615455.1. Classification (NCBI taxonomy): domain Eukaryota; kingdom Metazoa; phylum Chordata; class Actinopteri; order Salmoniformes; family Salmonidae; genus Coregonus; species Coregonus clupeaformis. Next base: position 1,293,115 of record NW_025533480.1, on the reverse strand, counting down.
TCAACAGGCTTCCCGTTACGACGTCGACCACGATGATCCATCTGCTAGCCCCGGCCCGCTAGCACACGCAAGCCGTGCCTCTTGCTCGCCAGTGCTGTAGCAGCCCCTGAACTACCTCCGAACTGTCCTATTGCTGTTCACTGGACCTTATGATAACTCAGCTATACAGCTGATGCCTGCTGGACTGTTCCTTTATATGGTACCACATCCTGTTTATGTTTAGGCTCAGCCCAAACTCGAATAACATCTGTGATTGCTTTATACCTCTCTCCCATGTCAATATGCCTTGCTTATTGCTGTTTCAGTTATTTCTTATTGTACTATTTCACTGTGGAGCCCCCAGTCCAGCTCAACCTGCCTTAGATAGCTGCTTTGTCCCACCCCCCATACACGCGGAGACCGACTCAATCGGTGCCTCCAGTGATGCTATCTCTTTCATCGTTGCCCAACGTTTAGGTTTACCTCCACTGTACTCATATCCTTCCATATCCTTGTCTGTACATAATGCCCTGAATCTATTCCACAACGCCCGGAAATCTGCCCCTTTTATTCTCTGTACCCAACGCACTAGAAGACCAGTTTTTAAAGCCTTTAGCCGTATCCTTATTCTACTCCTCCTCTGTTCCTCTGGTGATGTAGAGGTTAACCCAGGCCCTGTAGCCCCCAGTGTCACTCCTACTCCCCAGGCGTTATCATTTGTTGTCTTCTGTAACTGTAAAAGCCTTGGTTTCTTGCACGTTAACATCAGAAGCCTCCTCCCTAAGTTTGAGTTTTTCACTGCGTTAGCACACTCCGCCAACCCTAATGTTCTAGCAGTGTCTGAATCCTGGCTTAGGAAGGCCACCAAAAATGCAGAAATGTCCATCCCCAACTATAACATTTTTTGTCTAGATAGAACTGCCAAAGTGGGTGGGGTTGCAATCTACTGTAGAGATAGCCTGCAGAGCTCTATCAGACTATCCAGGTCTGTGCCCAAACAGTTTGAGCTTCTACTTCTAAAAATCCACCTTTCCAGAAATAAGTCTCTCACTGTTGCCGCTTGCTACAGACCCCCCTCAGCCCCGAGCTGTGCCCTGGACACCATATGTGAACTGATTGCCCCCCATCTATCCTCAGAGTTTGTACTGCTTGGTGACCTAAACTGTGATCTGCTTAACACCCCGGCCAACCTACAATCTAAACTAGATGCCCTCAATCTCACACAAATTATCAACGAACCTACCAGGTACAACCCTAAATCTGTAAACATGGGCACCCTCATAGATATCATCCTGACAAATGTACCCTCTGCTGTTTTCAACCAGGATCTCAGCGATCACTGCCTTATTGCCTGCGTCCGTAATGGGTCCACAGTCAAACGACAACCCCTCATCACTGTCAAACGCTCCCTGAAACACTTTAGCGAGCAGGCCTTTCTAAGTGACCTGGCCTGGGTATCCTGGATGGATATTGACCTCATTCCGTCAGTAGAGGATGCCTGGTTGTTCTTTAAAAGTGCTTTCCTCTCAATCTTAAACAAGCATGTGCTGTGGCGTACTGCATTAGCATCGAACAGCCCCGCGATATGCAACATTTCAGGGAAGTCAGGAACCAATATACACAATCAGTTAGGAAAGCAAAGGCTAGCTTTTTCAAACACTGCAAAGTCCATGGAGAATAAGAGCACCTCCCAACTGCCCACTTCACTGAGGCTAGGAAACACTGTCACCACCAATAAATCTATAATAATCGAGAATTTCAACAAGCATTTTACTACGGCTGGCCATGCTTTCCACCTGGCTACCCCTACCCCGGCCACCAGCTCTGCATCTTCCACTGCAACTTGCCCATGCCCCTCCCACTTCTCCTTCACACAAATTCAGACAGCTGATGTTCTGAAAGAGCTGAAAAATCTATACCCCTACAAATCAGTTGGGCTAGACAATCTGGACCCTTACTTTATAAAATTAGCCACCGAAATTGTCGCAACCCCTATTACTAGCCTGTTCAACCTCTCTTTCGTAATGTCTGAGATCCCCAGAGATTGAAAAGCTGCCGCGGTCATCCCCCTCTTCAAAGGGGGTGACACTCTAGATCCAAACTTTTACAGACCTATATCCATCCTGCCCTGCCTTTCGAAAGTATTTGAAAGCCAAGTTAACAAACAGATCACCGACCATTTCGAATCCCACCGTACCTTCTCCGCTATGCAATCCAGTTTCTGAGCTGGTCATGGGTGCACCTCAGCCACGCTCAAGGTCCTAAACGATATTATAACCGCGATCGATAAAAAACAGTATTGCGCAGTCGTCTTCATCGACCTGGCCAAGGCTTTCGACTCTGTCAACCACCACATTCTTATTGGCAGACTAAATTGCCTTGCTTTCTCAAATGACTGCCTCGGCTGGTTCACCAACTACTTCTCAGATAGAGTTCAATGTGTCAAATCGGAGGGCCTGTTGTCTGGACCTCTGGCAGTCTCTATGGGGGTGCCACAGGGTTCAATTCTCGGGCCGGCTCTATTCTCTGTGTATATCAATGATGTCGCTCTTGCTGCTGGTGACGTTCGGATCCACCTCTTATCTCCCTCACTAACTTTAAGCATCAGAGGTTCAGAGCAGCTTACCGATCACTGCACCTGTACACAGCCATTCTGAAATTAGCCCACCCAACTACCTCATCCCCATATTGTTATTTATTTTGCTAATTTGCACCCCAGTATCTCTATTTGCACATCATCTTTTGCACATCTATCATTCCAGTGATAATATGAAATTGTAACTATTTTGCACGTGGCCTATTTATTGCCTTACCTCCATAATTTATTACATTCGCACACACTGTATATATATTTTCTGTTGTATTTTTGACTTTATGTTTTGTTTACCCCATATGTAACTCTGTGTTGTTGTTTTTATCGCACTGCTTTGCTTTATCTTGGCCAGGTCGCAGTTGTAAATGAGAACTTGTTCTCAACTGGCTTACCTGGTTAAATAAAGGTGAAATAAAAATAAAAACGATTAACATCTCAGAAACTATCGACAGATAATAGTTCAAGCCAAAACCATGACAAACTATCCCATTTGACATGGTAGGAGGGTCGCTGCAGCATTTGGTGTGTATCCAGCTGAAATGCCAGCCATGATGGCCACAAAGTTACTTGATTAAGGGTCTCCCCTCAAGGTATTCACAGTGCTGTTGGCGCTTGCTGGAGCGAATGGGGTAGACCTGGGGCCACAGTCAACTCTAAAGATATGCCTTGGGTTTCAACAGCTAACATGACAGAGAAGGAGGTAAAGGTGGACCGATAAGAGGTGTATAGGGTGACAAGTAGCCTTGCGGTTAAGAGTGCTGGGCCAGTAACTGAAAGGTTGCTGGTTTGAATCCAGAGCTGACTAGATGAAACATCTGTTGATGTGCTCTTGAGCAAGGCACTTAACCATAATTGCTCCTGTAAGTCACTCTGGACAAGAGTGTCTGCTAAATGTCTTTAATATAAACTGAGTTGTACGTAAAGAGGATATTAGATAATCTAATATCTTAGCAACAATTAGACTAGGAGGAATTCAGCTCAATTCAGGTTTATATGGGCTGATTTTTATAAAGTGGAAAACGATTCAATACTATGATCAAAAAAAGAGTACCTTTGTTTACCTCTGCCGCAGTTGCTAGCCAGCAATCTGCCCCCTCAACTCTCAGGTTGGGCATTTGGACCAAACAGCAAGTCCGGACTAATTTCCATCTGTAGCGCTATGCCCTCTGGTGATCTGGAGACAAACAGCAAACAGCCATGGCTATGAGCAGAAACATAAAGCACAAGTGTGTCTGAAACTACACAGTCGAGGTCACACAGAATAGATCTTCTAAGCTGCTGTCACACACACACGTACATACAGTATGCACACACACACACACACACACACACACACACACACACACACACAACTAATGCTAATGAAAAGCGTCTCCAATTAGCCCTTCATCTCCCTCCCACTTCCTCAACACAGGATCACAGAGTGTTGGTCGGTCACAGTGTGTGGAGGGGGCAGGAAATTAGCCAGAGAGCCCTTTACTGTTGAAAAGCACAAAGATGCTGGTGAGCAGCTTGTCTGATTAGCGCTGATTAGACTCTAATTGGAGTTCTCCAAAACAAGATGACCTCTGCTTTGTTTACTGATGGGATTAATTGTGGCCTGGCAGAATTAAAAATCCCAGCTGAATTAATTCCTCATTATTTTGAGAGAGGCTGCAGAGGGGCCCCTGCCCGCCGCATGTTCAGAATGCAAACTGTGCAGAGAGGTGCTTTTTGCCCTCCAATGCCAGGCCCCAATCAAGTTCACATTGACTCAATTAACTTACAACAGTTAACTCACTCTCTTGCACTGACTCTATGCCCACACTGGACTATACCCACACGCTCACACATACTTACATTGACACCCCAACAAACACATACACACACACTCTTGTTCGTCCATCATAGGTTGATGATGACCATGACACGATTCATTGGGATGAGTCTGGGGAACAGTTAGTGTGCAGATGGCTGATGAGACCAATCCCGGAACACTCTTTGGCACACTGGACATGATATCTTGCTAGCAGTCTCCTGAGGTACGGCTTTGCTGATTTTTTAAAAAGATTTTTAGATTTAACCTTTATTTATACAGGTTTTTCTCATTGAGATCAAATCTATTTTTCAAGAGAGACCTGGTCCAACAGCAGCAGGGGGGACAAAGTTTCAGACAAAACTACTTACATACACTAACACAACATTGAACAAAACTATAGACACACATACAGTACAACAATTACATATTATGCAAAGAAACACAAATGTCATAACTAAAAAACAGCTGTCCTAAAGACAATTACACTCTTCTATGATATTTACATCGATCAAGTGTTTAAACTCCACCAACGTGACTAGATCATCAAATGTTTAAATGTTCAGGAGAGGATTCCAGGACCACGGAGCTGAGTAACTAAAAATATTTCTACCATGACCTGTTCTAATTCTTGGTACTGTTAAAAGCAAATGATAATGGGACCGTAATTTATATTTATTTACTGACCTGATTAAAAAAGAACAGAGATAAAGTAACATTTTACCCAGTATACCAGTGTTGATACTGGTCTTTCGCTGTTGTCTCTTCACCATGGCATTTTTGGTCCTGCTGGTTTCAGAGGTGGTAGTGCCATCCCAGATGAGATTCCGCCAGGTGGGACGATCCTTTCCAATGACCTTAGATCGATGTTAAAGCTCTTGAGGGAGGCCTTCAGGGTGTTTTTAAAGCGTTTCTTGGGCCCACCTTGTGCCAGCTTCCCATTCTTCAGCACTTTGAAGAAGATCTGCTTAAGGTGACGGGTAGCAGGCATCCTGGTCACATGACCCGCCCATCTGAGCTGTGCTTTCATAAGCAGTGTGGGAATGCTCATCATTTCGGCACGGCTGAGGACTCCTGTTAGGCCTACTGCTGCTAGGTAGCTCTCTCCCTCCCCTCTGTCTGTTCTTAATTGCAGGAGTGAAGTCTGGTGTGCGGGAGTCAGGGTCCAGCTGCAGCTCATTCACCATAATCACCTCAGCCTTAAAGACCCGGTCAAACTTGCCACTCATCGTCAGATCATAGTCAAGACGACCATGTTAGTCTCGCTGCTGACGCAACCTGCTTGTTTTCGCTCTTTGTGTTTTTGCCGGTTCTATTTATATTTCTCCTGTGCCACAGATTATTGGAACCTGACTCCTGCCTCCGCTTCACTCCTGCCACCACCATCCTGCTTTCCACTACTGTACCTCACATTTGGACTCACCACGGACACTAGGACATTACGGTACCACTCCTGCTCAGAACCCTGGATCTGTTACCCTCCCTGTAGACCTGGACTTGCTCTTCCCCTATTTTTGGAAACCTGGACAATTTAACTTTGAAATAAACCTGTTAAACCTTCTCTGGCTCGGTGTAGTTGTCTGCATTTGGGTTCATATTCAGTTTAAATCGTGACAGTATGATCTGACCAAACATGAACCCAGCAGACAGTAGCTCAGATACCACCCCAGAGTTCACTCAAATTCAGACTGCCATAGCCAATCAGGGCATTTTACTTGGCCAACATGATACTTTGTTTAAGACTATTTCTGAGAACAGTCAGATGCTGCTTAATCAGGTTCAATTACTCACCAATCAAGTGTCTGCCCTTACTACCCAAGTTAATACTGCACCCCCCGTTCATGGCATACAAACTGCTCCTTCTCCCGCTCCGCCTGTTTTTCCTGCTCCTCCAGCCCAGATCAGAGAGCCTTTTGTTCCTGCTCCAGAGCGCTATGACGGGAACATGGGAACCTGTGGTGATTTTTTGACTCAATGCTCGTTAGTGTTTGAACAACAGCCACTCACCTACGCCTCAAAGATCCCGTATTGCCTACCTTATCAACTCTACTAGCGGTTCCGCTCGTTCTTGGGGATCAGCGGTCTGAGAGAGTCAGTCGGACGTTTGCAACTCTTACGTTGCCTTCACCACTGAGATGAGGAAGGTTTTCGACCACCCCGTACGGGGCAAGGAGGCTGCTAAACGGTTGTTTTCTCTTCGGCAGGGGTCTCGCAGTGTGGCGGAGATGGCAGTGGAGTTTCGGACTTTAGCGGCAGTGAGTGGTTGGAATGACGAGGCATTACAAGGAGTGTTCATTAATGCTTTGTCTGAGACTTTGAAAGATGAATTGGTGTCATATGATGAATCGCCTACGCTGGATAATCTTATTTCACTCACCATCAGGTTGGATAATCGGATTCGGGAGCGCCGCCGTGAGAGGAGTGTTAGTTCCAAGCAACCTGTCTGTCGTCAACCAACTCCTCCCCGCCTCTTCCCTACGGAGAAGGCAGAGTCTTCCCGAGTCAATACTAGGAGCACTGAACCCGAAGCCATGGAGGTGGGTCGTGCACGGTTGTCCTCAGAGGAGCGTGCACGTCGAATTCAGGCTCGTGTCTGCCTGTATTGTGGAGAAGCTGGTCATTTCGTTCCTTCCTGCCCAGTTCGTCCGGGAAAAGGGCCGGCTCATCATTAATGGGAGAAGTTTTGGTGAGCCGAGCAGCGGATTCTTCCTCTTCTCCCCGCATTCTGCTCCAGGCATCCCTCCAGTGGCAGTCCCAGTATTTCCCTGTTAGTGCGCTGGTTGATTCTGGTGCCGATGAAAGCTTTTTAGATCGAGAGTTGGCTCAACAAATGGATTTAGAGACTGTTCCTATGGACCGTCCGCTGCAGGCTAAGGGTCTAAATGGACAATTGTTGACCCGTATTACTCATCAGACTGTCCCTGTTTGTCTCAGAGTGTCGGGTAATCATCAGGAGAACATTCAATTTCACATAATTGACTGCCCACAGACCCCCCTGGTCCTTGTTATCCCCTGGCTCATAAGACACAATCCACACATTGATTGGGTGACAGGTAGAATTGTTTCATGGAGCACATTTTGTCATGTTAACTGTTTGTGTTCTGCTCAGACCCCTGCCAGCACTGTTCCTCAACCTCCACTGGAGTCCATGGATCTCTCTGCTGTCCCTGACGTGTATCATGACCTGGCATCCGTTTTCTGTAAACACAGAGCTACTTCTCTTCCTCCTCACCGGCCATACGACTGCGCCATTGACCTCCAGCCAGGAGCCCCTCTCCCTAACAGTCGTCTGTACAATCTCTCCCGCCCGGAGACGGAGGCTATGGAGAACTACATTCGGGACTCCTTGGCGGCAGGTATTATTCGTCCTTCCTCGTCACCTGTAGGAGCGGGATTCTTTTTTGTTGGGAAAAAGGATAAGACCCTCAGACCCTGTATTGATTTCCGTGGACTTAACAACATCACCATTAAGAACAAATATTCTCTGCCTTTAATTAATTCTGCTTTTCCCCTCCTTCATGGTGCAACTATCTTTACGAAACTGGATCTACGAAATGCGTATCACCTGGTGCGCATTCGTAAAGGCGATGAATGGAAGACTGCCTTCAACACACCCTTGGGACATTTTGAGTATCTGGTTATGCCTTTTGGTTTGTCTAATGCCCCTGCTGTTTTTCAGGCACTAGTGAATGATGTCCTTCGGGACATGTTGAATCGTTTTGTTTTTGTCTATCTGGATGATATCCTGATTTACTCAAAGTCCTCCCAGGAACATGAACTGCATGTGCGCCAGGTGTTGCAAAGGTTGTTGGAAAACAAACTGTTTGTGAAGATGGAGAAATGTGAATTTCATGCGTCTGAAACCTCTTTTTTTGGGTTACATAATAGCTCAGGGGGAGTTGCGGATGGACCCAGCTAAGATCTCTGCTGTCACGGACTGGCCAGCCCCCTCCACCCGCAAACAACTTCAACGATTCCTGGGGTTTGCGAACTTCTACAGGAGGTTCATCAAATACTACAGCCGCATTGCTGCGCCACTCACCGCTCTCACCTCCATCTCACTACCGTTCGCTTGGAATGAAGGGGCCGAATCAGCGTTCAAAGAGATGAAACATCGCTTTGCCTCGGCTCCCATTCTGATGCAGCCTGACCCCGACCGCCAGTTTGTCGTGGAGGTGGACGCATCCGACACTGGGGTAGGTGCGGTGTTGTCACAACGTTCACCTGAAGATAACAAACTGCATCCCTGTGCTTTTCTTTCACGAAAACTCTCAGGCAGAGAGGAATTATGATGTTGGCAATCGTGAACTGCTCGCCGTTAAGCTGGCTCTCGAGGAGTGGCGGCATTGGTTGGAGGGGGCGGAACAACCCTTCATCGTTTGGACGGATCATAAAAATCTTGCATACATCCAGTCAGTGAAGCAGCTCAATCCCCGTCAAGCCAGGTGGGCACAATTTTTTGGTAGATTCAATTTTTCCCTGTCTTACCGTCCTGGGTCACGCAACGTCAAGCCTGACGCCCTGTCTCGTGTTCATTCTGCTGTTGATACTGGTAGTAACCCTGAAACCATCTTGCCTCCTACCTGCAGTATTGCTGCCATTACATGTGACATCGAAGGGATCGTTAGACAGGCTCAACATCTACAAGCTGACCCTGGGAGCGGTCCTCCTAACCGGTTGTTTGTCCCTGAGTCTGTTCGCTCCCAGGTACTTCAGTGGGCTCACTCGTCTCCACTTACCTGTCACCCTGGAGTTACTCGGACCCTTGACTTTTTGCGACGGAAGTTCTGGTGGCCCAGGATGGAGGCGGACACTCGAGCCTTCATTGCTGCTTGTACGGTATGTGCACGAAGTAAGAACTCCACCCAGGCCAGCGCTGGTTATCTACGACCTCTGCCAATACCCAGCCGTCCCTGGTCCCACATTGCATTGGATTTTGTCACTGGACTTCCCCCCTCGTCTGGAAAGACTGTCATTCTTACTGTAATTGATCGTTTTTCTAAGTTTGCTCATTTTTTGGCCCTACCTAAACTGCCCACTGCCAGAGAAACTGCTGATATTTTGGTTGAATATGTGTTCCGCTCTCATGGTCTACCCACTGATATTGTCTCTGACAGGGGTCCCCAGTTTGTCTCCCAGGTATGGAAAGCTTTCTGTAAAGCTTTGGGCATCACATCCAGCCTGTCCTCTGGATATCACCCCCAGACCAACGGGCAAGCCGAGAGAGCGAACCAGGAGATGGAGACCGCTCTCCGCTGTGTCACAGGGTCTAACCCTGGGTCATGGAGCTCCATGCTCCCCTGGGTGGAATATGCTCATAACACCTTGACTAACGCTTCCTCTGGTTTGTCTCCCTTTCTGTGTGCTCTTGGTTATCAACCTCCCCTGTTCCCTTCTCAAGAGAGGGAACTGGCGGTACCCTCGGTGCAGTCCCACATGCGCCGCTGCTTCAAGGTCTGGAGGAAGGCCAGGGTAGCTCTGTCCCGAGCTTCGTCGTACATGCAGAGGCAAGCCAACCGTCACCGGTCCCAGGCTCCCGGTTACTCTCCTGGTCAAGAGGTATGGCTTAAGTCACGTGATCTTCCATTAAAAGTGGAATCTAAGAAGATGGCGCCGCGTTTTATAGGACCGTTTAAAATACTGTCTATTGTTAACCCCTGCGCGGTTAAACTACAGCTTCCTGCCTCCCTACGGGTTCATTCCACTTTTCATGTGTCCCAGATTAAGCCTGTGTCTGTTAGCCCTCTGTGCCCGCCCTCTCGTCCCCCTCCTCCGCCCAGGGTCGTGGGTGGGGGTCCTGTCTACACTGTCCGGCGACTTCTGGATGTTCGCCGCCGGGGTTGTTGTTTCCAGTACCTGGTAGATTGGGAGGGTTATGGTCCTGAGGAACGTTCCTGGGTTCCCAGGAGCTTCATTGTGGATCCTGCTCTGGTCCGTGATTTTCATCGGTTACATCCTGATAAACCCTGTCGGCCGCCGGGTGGCGTCCGTAGAGGGGGGGGTACTGTTAGGCCTACTGCTGCTAGGTAGCTCTCTCTCTCTGCTCTCCCCCTCCCCTCTGTCTGTTCTTAATTGCAGGAGTGAAGTCTGGTGTGCGGGAGTCAGGGTTCCAGCTGCAGCTCATTCACCATAATCACCTCAGCCTTAAAGACCCGGTCAAACTTGCCACTCATCGTCAGATCATAGTCAAGATGACCATGTTAGTCTCGCTGCTGACTCAACCTGCTTGTTTTCGCTCTTTGTGTTTTTTGCCGGTTCTATTTATATTTCTCCTGTGCCACAGATTATTGGAACCTGACTCCTGCCTCCGCTTCACTCCTGCCACCACCATCCTGCTTTCCACTACTGGACCTCACATTTGGACTCACCACGGACACTAGGACGTTACGGTACCACTCCTGCTCAGAACCCTGGATCTGTTACCCTCCCTGTAGACCTGGACAATTTAACTTTGAAATAAACCTGTTAAACCTTCTCTGGCTCGGTGTAGTTGTCTGCATTTGGGTTCATATTCAGTTTAAATCGTGACAACTCCAGTGTCTGGGATTCTGTCCTGCTACTCGATCCTCAGAACCTTCCTCAAACAGTTCAGGTGAAAGTGATTTAATTTCCTGGCATGGCGTTGGTAGACTGTCCAGGTTTCGCAGCCATAAGTAAGGGTCGGTAATACGACTGCCTGGTAAAACTTCAGTTTTGTTGCAAGTTTGATGCCTGTCCTTTTCTCACACTGAATCTCGCAGACTGCCAAAGGCTGCACTAGCCTTGGCGATCCTGATGCTTGTTTTCATCGTCTATGTGAACAGCATGGGACATTGTGCTGCCAAGGTTGGTGAATGGTTAGGTCCACGTTGATGCATAACTTTAGTCTTCTTTGTACTGATTGTGAGGCAGAAGTTGTCATAGGCAGATTAAAAATTGTCCTCGAAGATCTGCAGGTCAGCAAGCAAGCCAGCATACGCCCACACACACAACATGCGCACACATGCATACTCACGCCACTCACACACACACACACTTTCACACTCACCACATATGCTGCTGCTACTGTCTATCTATCCTTTTGCCTAGTCATTTTACCCCTACCTACAGTATATGTACATATCAACCTCAATTACCTCGTAGCCCTGCACATCGACTCAGTACTGGTACTCCCTGTATATATCCATGTTATTTTTACTCGTTATTATTATTTGTTATTCACCGTGTATTTATTCCTCGTGTCACTATATATATATATATATATATATATATATATATATATATATATATTGTGATGTCACGAGAGGCTGTGTCCTGGAGGGACGTTACATCCCCCTGAGATGGCTGCAAACCCAGACAGCTATGGCTCCATCTGCTGGTATGGTCGGGAACTCCACCCCTCTATGGCCAATCTTCCCACGCAGCTGAAACCAATCAGGAGCTGATGAGCTGAAGGTTTGTTGAAGGGAAGAGACACAGTCTCCAACCTGGGCTCTCTGGAGGACAAGAGTGCTGCACGTCCACTTCCATGAGGAATATAAGGATTTGGAGATACTTACCTTTGGGGAAATACTCACCTTTGGATATATGCACCTGTGGAAATACGTGTGGGACATTTGGAAGGACGTTTTGCTGGGTTGGCCACTAGCTGCAACGTGGAATACAGTAAGACTGGGGAAAAGTTATTTGAGCGAGTGAGAGTTATGATTTTGGATGTGGAAGAGACATCCCTGAACTGTTAACCCTTAAAGAGCCACCAGAGAACAGAATTGTGTTATACTTTCGTTAGTTTCCCAAGACCTTTAATAAAATCCTTGTTTTGGTTGAACCTGGTCTCCTTGCACTACTTGAGCAATCCCGCTGAAAGCTGTGTAGCCTCTCGTGACATCACAGATGGTGGAGAATACGGGTACGCTCAAGCGTTAATAGTGCATGTCAGAGGAGGATACCGAAGGTTTGATCACCCAGTTTTCCAAGTTGGCCGTAGGCTCCCCGCCGACTGAAATGGAGGACATATTGAAAGCCCTTGTTGCTGGCCAGCAAGCCCAGATGCAAGCAAACGTGGCTCTCTTGGAGGAGCAAAAGAAAGCCAACCTTCTGAAGGCAGAGGAATTGCAGTTGCAGAGACAGAGGGTGGTCCAAAATACCCGCCCAATAAAGGCAAGTGACTTTATATCTAAGATGGGAGCTACCGATGACATTGAGGCATACCTGCATGCAGTTGAGGCCACGGCCACTAGGGAAGCCTGGCCCAAGCAACAGTGGGTTGGTCTGTTAGCCCCCCTTTCTAACCGGGGAAGCGCTGAATGCTGTCCGGGACCTGGGCCCTGACCAGGTTACTGACTATGATGCCCTGAAGTCTGAGATCCTCAGCAGATATGGACTCACAAAGTTTGGTATGGCCCAGCGCTTTCACAGCTGGACCTTCCAACCAGACCAACCTCCTCGGGCGCAGATGCATGAACTTGTCCGAATCGCAAGGAAATGGCTGGATCCGCAGAGGAATACAGCAGCGGCGGTGGTGGAGGCCGTTGTGGTGGATCGTTACCTACGCGCCCGGCCTTATGAGGCAAAACGGTTCATCAGTCAACAGGCCTTGACCACGGCTGATCTGACCGTGGAAGCTGTGGAAAAGTACCAGGCCACAGCGGAGATGCTGAATGCTTCCCGAAAAGACCCCAGGAGGGCGGCCCCACCACAAATGGGAAGAACCCGTCCAAAGGACCCCAAGGTCTCGAACCCAGCCACGTCAGGACTTATCCCGGCTCCAGGGGGAGCCAGAAACCCGGCGGGTCCAAGAAGAGTACACCAGGATGGGGAACCTCGACAGTGTTACCGGTGTGGGGAGATGGGACATATCTCCTGGCAGTGTGGGAAACCAGCCGATGAACCTATGCCCACTGCGGAGTCCTCCAGCTCAGCACCCACACATCGTTTTGCCTCGCTCTTGGGAGTCGGAGATGGCGGCCCAGATCGACCCCCCACCTGCCCGGTAACTGTGAATCACCATGATGTGGAGGCCTTACTGGATTCTGGTAGCCGGGCCACCCTGGTGCGTAAGGATTTGGTGGGCCCAACGTGTCTGACCCCGGGGAAAGTCCTCCCAGTTTCCTGTGTCCATGGGGACACCAGAGAATACCCCATTACTGAACTTACAATGACCAGCACACGGGGAACCATACACACGACGGCGGGGGTGGTTGATTCCCTCCCCGTCCCTGTCCTAATTGGACGAGACTGCCCAGCCTTTTACCCACTCTGGAGAGAGTCTCAGGAGAGGATAACCCGAGTACCTCGGAAACGGAGAGGCAAGACTCATCCTGGGAAGGCTCCGGTGCAATCCTCCGAGTTACTCACTCCCGCCCGGGCTCTGATAGGGATGGCAGGTGCCCAGACCGACACCGAGACTGGTCCGGATACGGGAGAAGAGAACGCAGCCCAGGAAAGGGCTCCGTTCTCCAGTGAAGAAGACGTCCCAGGCACCCAAGAGCTTCCCCCTCTCACAGGCCAGTATGGTACGGCTCAATTACAAGATCCTACTCTTGCAAATGCCTTAAGAAATGTGCAGGTATTAGAAGGTGTAGTGTTAGGTGATAAGACAACCCCTACTTACCCCCATTTCGCAGTAAACCGGGGGTTAGTATATCAGATAGTCAAGAAAAATGAGGAAGTGCATGAACAGCTCCTCGTGCCACAGCCCTATCGGGCCACAGTACTCAACCTAGCCCACACACACCCGCTAGGGGCCCACTTGGGGGTAGAGAAGACTAAGGAAAGAATCATGCAACGTTTCTTTTGGCCAGGAGTACACAAAGAGATAGAGAACTACTGCCGTAGTTGCCCTGAGTGTCAGCAGGTTGCGCCAAAGCCCACATATAGAAACCCGCTCATTCCCTTGCCCATTATCGAAACTCCTTTTGAGAGGATTGGATTAGACATAGTCGGGCCCTTACCGAAAAGTGCCAGGGGACATCAATACATTCTGGTCATTCTGGACTATGCGTCCCGGTACCCGGAGGCCATTCCGCTGAGGAAGGCTACATCCAGACAAATCGCCAAGGAGCTGTTCCGTCTCTCAACTAGTCTGGGAATCCCAAAAGAGATATTGACGGACCAAGGGACTCCATTCATGTCCAGGGTGATGAAAGAACTCTGTGCTTTACTGAAAATCAAACAGCTGAGAACCTCGGTCTACCACCCCCAGACAGATGGCCTAGTCGAACGTTTTAACAAAACACTAAAATCCATGCTGCGGAAAGCGGTAGGGGAAGATGGGCGCAACTGGGATCAGCTGTTACCATACATATTATTTGCGGTGAGAGAGGTACCTCAGTCTTCTACTGGTTTTTCACCCTTTGAGCTCTTGCTTTCCTACAGACCCAGAGGACTGCTCGACATCGCCAAGGAGGTCTGGGAGGAGCAGCCATGCCAACAGCGGACACTGATCGACCATGTAGGGGCTATGAGGGAGAGAATGAAGGCCATCTATCCCATGATGCGGGAACACCTGGAGGCCAGTCAGCGGCAACAGCAAGCCTCCTACAACAGATCTGCTCAACCCAGGGAGTTTAAGCCAGGGGACAGAGTGCTGGTCCTGGTGCCAACCGTTGAGTGCAAATTCCTGGCAACCTGGCAAGGACCATATGAGGTCATTGAACGCATGGGAGAAGTAAACTACAAGGTGAGGCAACCAGATAAAAGGAAAACTGAGCAGATTTATCATGTTAACCTTTTAAAGAAGTGGCACGCCAGAGAGGCGCTGTTCAGCTCTCTACCCCCACAGAGACCCAGGAACCGGCGCGAGAAGAGGTTCAGCTGGGTCCAAATCTGTCCCCACATCAACGACAGATGGCCCTGGAACTCGTGGAGCAGAACCAGGATGTCTTCTCCTCCCTTCCCGGTCACACAGAGGTGGTCCAACATGAGATCCGCACCATGCCTGGCCGAACGGTAAACCAGCGCCCGTACCGCGTGCCAGAGGCTCGTAAAGTGGTTATACAGAAGGAGGTAAGGAAGATGCGGGAGTTGGGAGTAATCGAAGAGTCCCACAGTGCCTGGGCAAGTCCCATCGTACTAGTTCCCAAGCCAGACGGTTCAGTACGATTTTGTAATGACTATCGAAAGTTGAATGAAGTGTCTGAATTTGATGCATACCCAATGCCTCGTGTCGATGATTTAATAGACTCCTTGGGGCATGCTCGTTTCCTAACCACTCTTGATCTCACAAAAGGCTACTGGCAGGTGCCCTTGACCCCGGCGTCTAAGGAGAAGACAGCCTTTGCCACCCCGGGAGGGGCTCTACCAGTATACCCGACTTCCGTTTGGTCTCCACGGGGCACCTGCCACGTTCCAACGCCTGATGGATCGAGTCCTTGCGCCCCCACAAGAGTGCACGCAGCGGCTTATTTGGATGATGTTGTTATACAAAGTCAGGATTGGGCCAGCCACCTACCCCGGGTACAAGCGGTGCTGGATTCGCTCAGGGAAGCAGGGCTCACGGCAAACCCGAAGAAGTGCAAGGTGGCCTTCAGTGAGACAAACTACCTGGGGTACACCATTGGGCGGGGGTTGGTCAAACCACAGGAAGCCAAACTGCGGGCCATACAGGACTGGCCGCAGCCCATCAACAAGAAGCAAGTAAGGTCATTTTTGGGCCTCGCTGGCTACTATAGACGCTTTATTGCAGATTTTGCTACCATAGCTGCACCGTTGACGGAGCTGACGACCAAACGCCACTCACGAATGGTGAAGTGGAACCCTGCGGCGGAGGCGGCTTTCCTCAACCTGAAGCGAGCACTCTGCTCCAGTCCGATCCTGGTGGCACCAGACTTCAAGAAGGAATTCATTGTCCAAGCGGATGCTTCGGAGGTGGGTCTGGGTGCTGTCCTCACCCAGGCACATGACGGTGAAGAACATCCCATTCTCTACCTAAGCAGAAAGTTACTTCCAAGAGAGAAGAACTATTCAACGGTGGAGAAAGAATGTCTGGCTGTAGTCTGGGCCCTGGAGTCCCTTCGGTTCTATCTCCTGGGCCGACGTTTCATGGTGGTATCTGATCACGCCCCTCTGCAGTGGATGGCCAAGAACAAGGAATCAAACAGTAGAGTAACCAGATGGTTTTTGAGCTTGCAACCGTTTAACTTTTCTGTTGTCCACAGGGCTGGCAAGCACCACGGCAATGCGGACGCCCTCTCCCGGCGTGATGCCTTCTTCGCTGCCTTTACCCCGACGAGGACGTCGGTCCCGAGGAGGGGGATGTGTGATGTCACGAGAGGCTGTGTCCTGGAGGGACGTTACATCCCCCTGAGATGGCTGCAAACCCAGACAGCTATGGCTCCATCTGCTGGTATGGTCGGGAACTCCACCCCTCTATGGCCAATCTTCCCACGCAGCTGAAACCAATCAGGAGCTGATGAGCTGAAGGTTTGTTGAAGGGAAGAGACACAGTCTCCAACCTGGGCTCTCTGGAGGACAAGAGTGCTGCACGTCCACTTCCATGAGGAATATAAGGATTTGGAGATACTTACCTTTGGGGAAATACTCACCTTTGGATATATGCACCTGTGGAAATACGTGTGGGACATTTGGAAGGACGTTTTGCTGGGTTGGCCACTAGCTGCAACGTGGAATACAGTAAGACTGGGGAAAAGTTATTTGAGCGAGTGAGAGTTATGATTTTGGATGTGGAAGAGACATCCCTGAACTGTTAACCCTTAAAGAGCCACCAGAGAACAGAATTGTGTTATACTTTCGTTAGTTTCCCAAGACCTTTAATAAAATCCTTGTTTTGGTTGAACCTGGTCTCCTTGCACTACTTGAGCAATCCCGCTGAAAGCTGTGTAGCCTCTCGTGACATCACAATATATATATATATATATATATATATATGCTTTATCTTTAACTCGGCGTTGTTGGAAAAGGACCCGTAAGTATGCATTTCACTGTTAGTCTAAAATTGCTGTTTACGAAGCATGTGACAAATATTATTTGATTTAATTGCATTTGGCTTTTTCCTTTACTCTTTGGGTAAGCTTGTTTGACTTAATGCTTGATGAAATACTGTTCATTCTTAAGGAACGGCCATTTTGTGGTTGAACTTTAAGTGCTCACTTCAGTTCAGTGTGAACAAGTCCCTAACGAAGCAGACCGCGCCAGAAGAAAGGAGAGAGGGAGCGAAGGAGCAAAAGAGAGAGAGAAAGAGACCAGAGGATCTGGGGTCGTGGCCATCACAACCAGAGAGCTTGTTGTCAGAAAATAGTTTGGTGTTTGACAGTGGAGATACCACTTGAGAGTCTGGGCCGACTGTCTGGGGCCTTCTGGAGCTAATTGGGGTTATTCCTCTGTAAGGGACTGACTCACCTACCACCACTCTTAGAGCAGAACATGTCTGGATGGTTGAAATGTCCAGGTTTCCCATAATACTTCTGACATCTGTCATCCTCCCTCAGGCCATCTTGTTGATCCTTGTCCCCGACCAGATGGATTTCTTTGCAACGTTTCTATCCTCCCATCCATCTATCCATCCATTCCCTGGTTGTCTGACCTCTGACCTCTGCTACTGACGTCTGCACATGTCAAGACATTCGTTTTGAAATTGCAGTGACAGTGTTTGCTTTTAATGTTAGCTAGTTATGAAAAAGTAATTTGTGTTCTTTTTATAACCCTAGCCTACTCTCAGAGTGAAATAATCACTTCAGGGTTTGTTGCGTGTGTTATGGAGAGGTAGCTGGCAATGCAAAGGAGATTCAGATGCATGTTCTGTGGCCTTGAGATTTTCTTTCTGAACATTGTCAGTGAAATCCCAGTGTCTTTACAACTGTCAGATAATATATTTCTCAATGTGAAACTAAAATGTAAACCAGCTCCTGTAGAGACATCTCGGTAGCAAAACATTTACCATTAGCATTAACACACACTGACAGCTCCTCAAATGTTAAAATGCAGTCCTCTACCGAAGTGTGCTGTAGCAACCAACTTTAATAAACACATTATTTTACATTTTAGTCATTTAGCAGATGCTCTTATCCAGAGCGACTTACAGTTAGCGAGTGCATACATTTTCATACTGGCCCCCCCTCTTTATGGCGAGGCTAATGAAACACTCCTCTTACCAGATTCTTAATCCAACATTTTCCATTAGGCTAATAACAAAAAACGAATGTTCAATGTGAAAGACCGTTAATAATGCCCCTCTGACATGATAACTGCAGTCCCCTCTTACATGGAAGTGTCCAATCATACTTTTTGTTCCTTTCAATTTTAGCCTAACACTATTGATCAATTAATCTCTAAAGTACCTTATGTCGTCATTTCATGGATGATGATGCACTCAGTCGTTTCTGTCATGTATTATATCATTATGTCTTGCCATGTGACAGGTTTGGTTAAACTCCTACTTGCATGTCTTTACTAAAATTACCAGATTTAGTCCCCCAAATAGTTCACGGAAAAGTTCAAACTGAAACTTAAAAAAAAACATGTCCACACCGCATGGCGTGTGAAGACTTGTTTCAGATGAAGATACATGATCTTAGTCTTCATGCTGGTTGTGAATCAGGATCTGAGGGGTGAGGAGAAATATAGCCTCCGTAAATAAATCGGCAGTCACATCGTCACATCAGATGACTTTGATGAGCATTCATTATTACTGCCTGCTGTCATTTTAACACTATCAAATATGTATTTGCTTTGAATGGGAGGAGATAAAATTAAAGGACTTCACTCCATGGCTCATATAGCTCCTAAAATGAAAAGGGAGACTTTTGAAACTAAATTGCTTTCTCTCTTCTCGCAAACAACATAACCGACCCTTACCAATGGAGCACTGAAAGATTTAAGTGACCGCCACATATTAAGCTTGCATTGATTACAATAGGTTCTCTCTCAGTTCATACCTTTTATCTGTTACTCTCTCCCTAGATGACGAGATAGAGGCCTTGAGAGACCCTACAGTTCACGTCAATCTTTGAAATCCAGTCTTTCCAGGGAGGAAAAAGGCTCTGGTTGAGAGCACAAATTGCCAATGGTTCCGCTGATCAAAAGGCAGAGACATGTAAAGCATGTTGACAATAATTGTACTTAAGAGCATTAATGGCACACCATTTCACACATGTACTCTGCACTCTATAATCAAAAGGATATATTTGAGGATACTGCGGTTGATCAAAGAGGCCTTGGATGACGTTGACATTTGAACAACAGACCTCATTTATCAACATGGGCAATGGACCTTTTTTTACAAGGCAGTCATAGTGCCAGTTTCCCGGATCAGGATTAAGCCAAGTCCTGGACTAAAAGGCACGTTCAATGGAAAATGTTCAGTCTGGGTGAAGGAAATCAACCCTAAGAGCTTTCTCCTTCTTGATCTACCCACATCACAAACGGAACTTTTAAATGTTTAAGTAACGCTTCAAATCCAGCACTGTCCCCTTTAATCATGTGAAACACAGTACTGGTATTCCCGCTCCTCAAATGATCCTGAGAGTTTACAAAAAAATATTACCAGATCAGTCAGGCGCTCACAAGCCGAACACAAACAATATAATTGCCGATGTAAAAGTCTAATCTATTAGACAGTGGGAGCATTGTGTGCAATAGCCTTCATACCGTTCCCTCCAAATCCACACCATGCTTAACCCAAAGTAAGGGTTAGCCTCTCCACTATCATTTAAAGCAGTGGGAAAATATGGCCACTGCTAACGGATAAATCAGAATGCACTTATGCTACTTTCTGCTTCTCTCCTTTTCTCTCCTTTTCTCTCCTTTTCTCTCCTTTTCTCTCCTTTTCTCTCTCTCTCTCTCTCTCTCTCTCTCTCTCTCTCTCTCTCTCTCTCTCTCTCTCTCTCTCTCTCTCTCTCTCTCTCTCTCTCTCTCTCTCTCTCTCTCTCTCTCTCTCTCTCTCTCTCTCTCTCTCTCTCTCTCTCTCTCTCTCCTCCTCTCCGGGCCTCACAGACTGCATTGATTAGTCCAGAGATTTGTGTTTTCATTACCTTTCATATCCACGAGGTCTCCGGTCCTGGACCGCCGTTAATTTAGAGTTACTAATGGAAGATAGGAATAAATACAACCCAGTGACTCCTTCTCCCCTTGTAAAACCCCCAGTTTATCAATGAGACCATGTCCTAAATGGCACCCTATTCTCTATGTAGTACACCATTTTTGACCAGGGCTCATAGGGAATAGGGTGCCATTTGGTACACACACAATGAGACCGCTATGGTCCTCAGTCACTGTTATGCTCTAGGGCTCGCTATCTTTAAAAAGATACTCATGTGTTACAGCCCGTAATCAAAAGGGCTTTTGACCATGATGAGGAGATGAGCTTATTATAATTAAATATGCCCCTTTAATACCTTCAGTCCCAGTGGACTCAATAGATGTGTCTTGTAATGGTGTTTTACTGGGAAAGAAATGGTAGTGGCCATTTCAATGTAGTATGTTATACATGGAGCAGGACTCCATACATGCACACAAGAAATGTACACACATGCACCACATGTGCTTGCACACACACACACACACACACACACACACACACACACACACACACACACACACACACTCACACAGAATGTGAGAGGATATCAAAGGTCGCTAGCCTTACACACTTCAGTAGTAGAATCCATCAGAGTCCATCACGTTCAATAGAATCAAACACAACCAACAACACTACTAGCACCTCCCTCTCTCACCTATCCACACAACACGTCCTTCATAATACTCATTATGATACTGTTTGACTCTCCTACTCTGAATGAGAAGCTCCATGGTGTCTCTTTGTCAGTACGCGGAGATCCAGGCTTCCCACTGCTAAAAATCATTACCAGGCAGGCTCTGTTTCCTCCCAGTGGTCTAGTTCAGTTCAGGCTGTATCACGTTCATAACAACTAGCCTACATACTGGGGTGATTACTATTCCGTTAATACAGAGATCAAAGGATAAAACAGATAATTCAAGTGAAAGGAATACATCATCTCTAGTAGTTTAATATTTCAATGTATTCAGCTCCATCTCAATTAATATTACTAGAATGATTCTAAGCTAAAAAAGTTCAGTTGTAGCTATATGTTACATGGCATCTGTAGTGACCTACAATTTCATCACGATCTCACGGCCTGGGATGTAGTCTGCAACCTGCTGCCCTCCCGTCTGTCAACAGTTCCACCACTCTGAGGGCACAGAGGGCACAGAGCTAACTATGCATGCCACCCCAGGCTGCTACTGTACCTAACACCCTGCTATGATCTCACACCTCCACGTGTACCACTGAATTTGGTCAGCTTACAAGCCAAGCTGGTGTCTACATTTCTGTGGTTATCACAGGCCGAAGGCCGAATTACAAAAGCACAGTGATTACTTGGATATGAATGACTGAATATATGTTTATGGGATAAAAGCTGGAGTACTTTTAAT
Source organism: Coregonus clupeaformis (assembly GCF_020615455.1). Taxonomy (NCBI): domain Eukaryota; kingdom Metazoa; phylum Chordata; class Actinopteri; order Salmoniformes; family Salmonidae; genus Coregonus; species Coregonus clupeaformis. Next base: position 1,271,357 of record NW_025533480.1, on the reverse strand, counting down.
TGAATGTACTGTATGTGTCACATTGACACTGGAATGTGAATGAAGGCAGTGTTTGTGTTCCACCTGTGTCATGTATGGCCTTGGCAGGTAGCTAGCTAATGTCAGTCTGTCACTGTCCTCTGGTGAACACCATGCATGACAACTACCTTTAGAATGAGAACACGGGCTTGTCAGAGATTCACTTTGTTCATGTCGGTAATTTCCTATAAGCAAGCAGAAGGGAGCAGTGTAAACACACACATATGGATAAATGGACAAACGCGTACGCAGACAAACACGCAGACACATGCACATAAACGCACGCACGAACACACACACACACACACACTCACACACACAGGGTCCTGGCAAAAGGATCACAAATCACACCTCTATCTCTTCTAGCTGATGAAAACGGCTCTATTTGGGTGCAGGCTCTCAGCACAAGATAACGGAGCAAATTAGAGCATATAAAATGCGTCCCCACTGGGAGATCCATCACTGGGTTTAAAAGGCTGGTGACTAATGCTCACGGTGCGTATGTGTGTAGGTGGCTGGTGCCTGGGTGGGAGAGAGGAGAGGAGAGGGGGATAAGGAGGAGAGGAGAGGAGAGGAGAGAGGAGGAGAGGGTCCTCAAGAGGATTATACTGTAGGGCTGCTTCTCTCTCTCCCTCCTCTCCCCCCTCTCCCCCTCTCTCCCGCTGTTCGCTCATGGTTTTGCTATGTGCCAGAACCCAATTCCACACACTGAGTGCTGTTGATAAGAGGCAGCATGGTGCCGACAGACCCAGGAGAGGAGTGGCGTGTGCCGGCAGTATGGCAGAAAATCGAATTTCTCTGAAGACAATGAGGTCCATTTGTACAGTTAAGCTGGATGAAAGAACCATATTTAGACGACCAGTGTTTCTCACACATCCCTCCTGCATTGTCTGCAGAGACAAATAAGGTTTATATAATAGTTTGTAAAATTTGTAAAATTGTTTTCCCCAGTTAATTAACTAGCGTACCATCGTGACCGCAAATGCTTCTTATTCAGCTGACATACAGTACGTATTTTATATTGTATTGTATTGTGAAGATGATTGGCACTTTCTCTAAAACACTGGGTTGGAGGAATTGTATTTGATGTAAAGTACAATTGCACAGAAAAATAATTATACTTCCACAATAAGAGAGGCTTTTTGATAGACAAGGTGAAAAGAAATACCATACAGAAGTTTATCTAGAGTTCAATATAGAACTGTAGGATCTGTTAGGAAATGGTCAATTAATCCAACACACACACACCAAGCACATGATGTCCTACATCAACCAACACAAACTCTCATGTCAAGGACCCAGAGTTTTTCTTTGTCAGATCACCACGCGGTCAGGAAAAACTCCTGTCACTACTTTAGGTCCACTATTCATCAGCTGACAGATTCATGATAGCCAAACACGTTTGTTGATGGGTGGTGGATCACCAGCATGGTTTAATTATGCATCAAGGATATTACTGCCTGCTTTCAGGGTTGACGAGAGTGACAAAGACGATGGCAACCCCTCATTTTCCCATCAGTGTGTAAAAGTGTTCCCCACAGAGCATACCCCTGCTGAGTCTGTCCAGCTGAGCATCAAATGGCTGCATCCATCCATCCATCCTCTCCTCTCCTCTTTTCCTCCCTCCATCTCCAAAGGCAGAGGCAGCAGGTAATGGCATGTTTTAATGCCCAGTGACCCTCAGTGATTCACACAAACCTTCCCTGATGCATTCCACTCTCATCCGCTGCCTTACCCACTCATCTATGCTTTGTGCCTTTCTGACAGCAGCAGCACCGAGCAGCACCCGGAATCGGCATTGACACATTCCCCTTTTGAAAGATTTTTTGATTGGGTTGTAGGTTCACCAGATCAGAAGTTAAGGAGAAAATGGAGGAACCATGGTGAGGTCTGTGTTGTGTTGTGGCACTCGTATAATAGAAGGAAGAGTCTTTATTTTATTGCCATTGATTGGGGCATTGCACTCTATATCTTTGCTGGATTATTACATTAACCGGCGGTTTAATCGCATTAAACATTCAAAGGAGAGGGGATGGTGTATGTCATAACCCCACTGACAGGCACATCAAAAAGCTGGGCCAGGGCTTGGGCATGCTTGGAGAGAGAGAGGAGAAGGCCTGTCTGGCCGGCTTCCCATTGTGGACTATGAAGTCTGCTGACTGCACTCACTGACAAATTCAATTTTATTTTCCGGGGGGAGCAGCTTTTCAAGAGATGATTTATGTTGTGTTCCTGTCTACAGTGACTGTGATCTGGGCTTTAGGGGGTGCTTGGGTTTCTTTGCCACTCTTTTTTTTGTATTCTCTGAAACTCTCTGAAATTGGGAGCCATTGTTTTAGCACGAACAATGAGATGTCTTTAATGTAGCTACTTCCAAGTTTCTAAACAGAACTTAACAGTTTAGGGTCTTTACGTCCTTAAAACTTTTTTAATTGCCCCTAAAACTTCTACATTCAAGACTTAACCCTTGATAGAAATCCTTTACTGAAATGAAGTGACATGAAACAAAGGGAAGATAATATTTCAGTTGGTATGCCTTCTGTGCTTTCACCATCCACTGATCAGCATAATGCCAGATCCCTCACTCCACAAAGTGACAAATTGTGCCTCGTCAGTCAGTCAGTGTCTATAAAAATTATTCAGCGATGACTCCGACTTCGGCTCGCTCTGGAGGTTAATTGACCCCAGGCTAGTCTGGCTCTCTCTCACCCCAGCAGCAAGGGTCCTCTCTTGATGGGCATCGTTCCTCTCAGTGCTGGCCTCTAAGTGGGAGAGCCAGCCTCCCGCCGCCGTCAGAGCCAACCTCTCGGCACTCTCTCCCATCACCTCCCCGTGACTCACACACTAATGAGTAATTTACCACCTCCTGGACTGGAGACGAGGCCCCGGGGCCGTGGGGCGAGGCCCCCCAGGTTCATGGAGGGCCCCCGGCCACTGTTCCCCTCGCTGTGCACCTGGCCGCCTGCACTCCTGCTGCCCTCATTGGTGTCTGAATGAATACTGATGCTCCATACTGATGCTCCGGATCATTCTTTGTCTGACTATGCCTCTGCATGTTTGTCACAACCAGAATTCATTGGGTGTCCATTAAGAGTTGAACGTGTCTAATGAACATACTGCAGGTCTCAACCTTGATGACGGGCTGTATGACTGACTTGATGACGGGCTGTATGACCGGCACGTGTTTTGTGTCTCATAGATGTATCATAAAAAAGATTGATAGACAACTTGGACAGAAGCTTGAGACGGACACAAAATGTATATTACATTTACATTTCAGTCATTTAGCAGACGCTCTTATCCAGAGCGACTTACAGGAGCAATTAGGGTTAAGTGCCTTGCTCAAGGGCACATCGACAGATTTTTCACCTAGTCGGCTCGGGGATTAGAACCAGCGACCTTTCGGATACTGGCACAACGCTCTTAACCACTAAGCTACCTGCCGCCCATGAAACGTGAAGAGAAATTCTCAAAAAGACAATAGACCAACATTAGCATGTAGCTAAGAATGCAAAAATCATGAATTCACCACTAAACACCTTCACAACACAAAAGGGATGCTTCCATAGTGAATAAACAGATCCGACAATAGCCTACACTCTTTTCTTCTACAAAGCATCCCCAGAGGTTTTTGTCACCAACACCACGGCCATGCACAGTCTCAAACGCAGTCGCTACTCCTTGACCCTTGGTTTGGTTTCTCTGGCTGCGTCCCAAATTGCATCCTATAGCGCATTACTTTTGATCAGAGCCTTATGGGCCCTGGTCAAAAGTAGTGCCCTTTATAGGGAATAGGATGCCATTTTGGAGGCAGCCTATCTCTCCCAGTGGCAGTCAGA